>NC_067400.1:325629898-325787398 GCF_016432865.1 Antechinus flavipes | reverse complement strand
CAATTAGCTATAATAATTGTAAAAAAAACTGAAGCAAGTTTCTCTAATGAAATATTATTGTTCACTGGAAAATGATGAGCAGGATGCTCTCAGCAAAAAAAAACCAACAACAACAACCTGGAAAGTCCTCTATGAACAGAGTGAAATATAATATATATGAAGAATTTTATGTCTGAAGGTAGCATTCTGCCTAATTTTTATTAGACATTATTTTTGGTCCTCCCAATTAAGTTTTCTTTATAGTACAGTCTAGCTATTTCTTTCTTTTTTTTTTTTTTTTTTTTGGTCTTCCACCATGAGAAATTTTTTTTCATTTTGTTTTTTTTTTTATCCTTAGCATGTGGTAGATGCTTAATAAATGTTTGTTGGAGTGGCAAAAATAAAAGAATTTTACCAGAAATAAAGATCCAAGATGACAGAGCTATAATTTATAGCTTTTTTTCCTTTCTTGAAAATTGGGACAATGTTTGTTTGCCTTTTTCCAATCCTGTGCTTTCTTTCCATAGTTTTTCAAAGATCACTGACAGGGACACAGCAATCTCCTCCACCAAGTCTTTCAGCCTCCCTGGAAAATATTTTCAAGGACCTGATAACTTAAACTCATCACAAAAAGCTGAATCCTTCCTTGCTATCTCCCTATGTAGCCTAAGTTTCATGCCTCCATTAGCTATTGTTTTATTTTTTACAGTTAAAAAGAAATTCTCCTTGGCAGAGAAAACAGAAGCAAAATAAGTTGTCATTCTTTTTTTCCCCTCTGTATTCTGTTTTCATTGTCCTACAGTTAACCTCTCCTTTCTTTGATGTTCTTCTCTTCACCATCATAGATATAAATCCCATTTGGGGGGTCTTTAGTATTCCTCACCAGCCACAAATACTTAAAATGTAAAAATAATGTTTCTGACCCTTGATTGTGTTTTTGCACCTTACACCTAAAAGCATCCAGGAAAGTCTACCAGAAACCAGACAGCTGGCCTGACCTAAGTCATCCGCCACATTTAATGAAAACCAGACCTCAAGTGAGCTGAACTTAAATTGCCACCTCTCTCAGCCCCCTTTTTGTTTGATTTTCATAAAATTCTCTGTCTGTTGGGGAATCATGAGTGATGGATGTAGGCAGACATTTATATTCTCTTAACTTCACTCAGAGGTGAAGACCTCTTTCTTTTGAGGATTGCTGACCCAGAAGGGGAAGATAAAATATCCATCAGGGAACAGACAAAACTAAAAAGCAATTAACTTAGTTTCTATAAAAGAAAAATATAGAATATTCCATCCCTGGCTCTTAAAACTAAGATCAAGTTCCATCATTGAACAAAGACAATGAAGAATATTATATATACTGCAGTTCTAAATTATAGCTAGTTAACTGAGGGAGACAGACAGATTGGCAGACAGAAGGACAGACAGAAAAAAGGGAGAAAGAAAAACACAGGAAAGGCAGAGGCACAACCATATGGAAAGAGACAAAGGGAGAGTTAGAGGAAGAGTAGACATAGAGAGACTAAAAGAAGGAAAGCAGAAAGAGATTCAGAAAGCTAATAAGCTTGTATATTGGAGGTATACAACTCCAATCATAATAGTTTGTATAATGAGGAGTACCACATGTGTAGAGGGGCTCAAGTGTTGTGAGAACTGTCCCCTCCCCTATAGCCTGGAAGTGCTATAATATTGCTCAAAGGGAAATATCATAAGTTTCTTTTCTACCTACCTCCTCTGGGATTCTTCCCTATGGGGAAGAGAAGCAGGAAGTTTGGAGTAGGAGGCCCCTCTGCTCTTCTTAGAGAAAGGAGATTGCTGTTGTTCAATCATTTTTTGGTGGTTTCTGACTCCTTGTCACCCCATTCAGGTTTTCTTGGCAAAGGTATTATAATGCATTACCATTTCCTTCTCCAGCTCATTTTACAGATAAAGAAACTGAGGCAAGCAGTCACACAGTTAACAAGTTAACAAAGAGATTAGCTTTAAACTCAGGAAGATGAGTCTTCCTGACTTCAGGCTCAGTATTCTATTTACTGTGCCATCTAGCTACCCTTAAAGAGGGCTGGCTAGAATTATATCTCTCTATTCCTTTATAATATTAGCCTAGAGGATTTAGCTTCAATATGATTTCTGTATCATTACTAAGTAGAAGGAGGACTACAAGTTCTATATACAAACCCTGCCCCCTTTCCTACCTATAGTACCTCATGTATGAATAATAAAGGACAACCTGTTCTGAGGTACAAAGAGGGAAAATAAAATGGCCTGCATGGCAATAGGAAGGAGGTTGGTTTGGCTGGAACATAGAGAGAATATATAAAAGCAATTTCAAATAAGTCTAGAAAGATACATGAGTGCCAAATTGTGGAGGGCCTTAAATGTTAGAAGAGTTTGTATTTTGAAGCTTCTTTAGTTCAATGAAACTTCTTTAGTAGGGAAGTGATGTGATTGGATTTGTGCTTTAGGAAAATCAATTTGACAGATGTGTGGAATACTGACCAGAGAGAAAAGAGACCAGAACTAAGAGGCTATTGTAACAAGCCAGGTGATCAATAATAAGGACCTGAACTAGAGTGATAGCCATGGGAGGAGAGAGAAGTGGACAGAAATGAGAAATGTGCTGGAGTTAAAATTGATAAGACTTAGCAATTGATTGGATATGGAAGAACAGCAAGACTGAAGAGTCAAGAATGCTTCCAAAATTTTGAACCTGAGTTACTAAAGGAATGATAGTAAGAAGAAGCGAAATGAATAAGCATTTATATAGTACCAGCTATGTGCCAAGTATTGTGCTAAATGTTTTTTAAATATTATTTCATTTGGTGGTACCATAATAGAAGGAGAAATAGAAAAAGGTTTGATTTGGGGAAAGGGATAAAGAGGGAGATAATTTCTGTTTTAAATATGTTGTGTTTGAGCTGCTAATGGGACAGTGATTAGTGACATATTAGAATTCAAGAGAGAGATGAGGACTGTATGTGTACATTTGGAAGTCATATGCCTAAACAGTATAATTGAATCCATGGAAGTGGATGAGATCACTAGCATAATATGTAGAGAGGGAGAAGAGAATCTTGAGATCAACCTACATTTGGGGGATGAGACACAGACATTGAAAAGGTAGTAGTCAGAAAGGTTACAAGAGAATGGAACAAAAATCAGATCAAAAAGATCATAAAAATCCAAGTGGATTTAAAAATTGATATCATTGGTCCCATTGTAGTTTCAATGGGATCAAAGGCCAAACTGCAAAGGGTTAAGAAAGTAGTGGAATGTGAGAGATTATGACAAAAAATGTAAATAAGATGTGTGGTTTTTCAAAAGTATTTGACTGTGAAAGAGAAAAAATATATAGGGATAATAGAATGAAGAAATGACAAGAAAATCCCAAATGAAGGAGGGTTTTTTATTTGTTTTTATGTTTGTCTCAAATATTTTTAAAAAATATTTTTTAAAAATCTGGAAAATTCAGATGTCATAAGAAAGGAACAAATAGATTAAGAGAGATGGATAAAGGTGGAGAGGGGAGAGACAATGAGAGACAGAGAAACAGATGACAGACAGATCAAGACCCAGGGATTCAATTCAATGAAAAGAAATGTGTTAGCCATAGGCCAAATTGTCATAACCATCCCAGTAAGCAACAGTAATGGTAACCAAGTCCCAGTTCAGATTTTTTATTTGATATTCCCCTGAACTGAGGATTGAGCTTGAGTGCCAGATAGATTGGGCTGATTCTTTTCCAATGTTATTGACTCCTGCCCCTAGTTCCAGTTTTGCAGCTAATTAAAGAGGTTCCATCACTTAACTAGAAGACTAGAAAAAAATACAAAATATCTCCAAATTTCTCCAAATACTTCCTTGACTTGTTATCATAATTCTCTGTAAACAAACTTCTTCTTCATGGGGGATTGAATCATCCAAACAGTCTTCATATACTTGTAAGAATGACTGGGCTCCATTCTTAATAAAAACAGTAGAGAGTATAGAAATAAATAGATTTTTCCTTAAAAGTCAGTAGCATTTATTTAAAACCATCAACAAGTATCTCATGTAATGGGGATAAACTGGAATCATTCCCAATAAGATCAGGGGTGAAACAAGGTTGCCCACTATTACCATTACTATTCAATATTGCATTAGAAATGCTAGCTTTGGCAATAAGAGAAGAAAAGGAGATTAAAGGAATTAGAGTAGGTAATGAGGAAACCAAATTATCACTCTTTGCAAATAATATGATGGTATACATAGAGAACCCTAGAGGATCAACTAAAAAACTATTAGAAATAATCCACAAATTTAGCAAAGTTGCAGGATACAAATACAAAATAAATCCACAAAAATCATCAGCATTTTTATATATCACTAACAAAATCCAACAGCAAGAGATACAAAGAGAAATTCCATTTAAAATAACTATCAATAGTATAAAATATTTGGGAATCCATCTGCTAAAAAAGAAAGTCAGGAACTATATGAGCAAAACTTTCCACACAAATAAAGGGCAGATCTAAGCAATTGGGAAAAGGGTGTTCCAAATCTCTATTGATCAGAGAAATGTAAATTAAGACAATTCTGAGATACCACAACATATCTTTCAGATTGGCTAAGATGATAGGAAAAGGTGAAAAATATTGGCAGAGATGTGGGAAAACAGGGACACTAATACATTGTTGGTGGAAGTATGAACAGATCAAACCATTCTGGAGAGCAGTTTAGAACTATGTCAAAAAGTTATCAAACTGTGCATACCCTTTGATCCAGCAGTGTTTCTACTGAGCTTATATCCCAAAGAGATCTTAAAGGAGGGAAAGTGATCCACATGTGCAAAAATGTTTGTGGCAATTCTCTTTGGAGTGGCAAGAAACTGGAAAGTGAGGAGATACTCATCAATTGGAGAATGGCTGAATAAATTATGATATATGAATGTTATGGAATATTATCGTTCTGTAAGAAACAACCAGCAGGATGATTTCAGAAAGGCTTAGAAGACCTACATGAACTGATGTTAAGAGAAATGAGCAGAACCAAGAGATCATTATACACAGCAACAACAAGACTATACTATGATCAATTCTAATGGACATGGCTCTCTTCAACAATGAGAGGATTCAAACCAGTTCTACTTGCTCAGTAATGAAGAGAGCCATCTACATCCAGAGAGAGAACAGTGGGAACAGAATGTGGAACACAACAAAGCATTCTCACTCTCTCTGTTGTTATTTGCTTGCATTTTGTTTTCTTTCTCATTTTTTTTAAATTTTCCTTCCTTCTTGATCTGATTTCTCTTGTGCAGCAAGATAACTGTGTAAATATGATGTAAACATATATTGATTATAATATGTATTTCAACATATGTAACATGTATTGGACTACCTACCAACAAGGAAAGGGGGAGTGGAGGAGGTGGGGAAATATTAGAACAAAAGGTTTTGCAAGGGTCAATGCTGGAAAGATTATCCATGCATATGTTTTGTAAATAAAAAAAAATTTTTAAAAAGGATGACAGGGCTCATTGGCCATTCCTCCACATCATGTTTGTCTTGACTTTCTTCTGGCTCAAGGTGAGCGAGGACAAACATCTCATTACATACCTTTTTAGCTTCTACTTGCCTAACACTAAAAACCTTCAGAAGAAGTGACACAATGGCTTCAATTGAGTCCTCTGTGAAAGTGTTTTCTCCAATTTCATTGAAGCCCCACAGTTCTATATCCCTCAATGATTCTCTATTAACTCTCTACAGGGTGTATTCCAAATCTTTTCTCTTCACAAAATTGCTATACTAACCCATATACCCTCTCTCAACAGAAGTTCTTGCCTCATACTTTATCCTAATAATTAAAGCCACTTTTCAGAAGCTCCCTTTTCTCTCTAATTCTACATTTCAGATATCATCAGCATGTCCCATTTCTCCCTGTTTGCTCCAATCTTTGAGAAAGAAATAGCTTCCTCCCCCAGCTAGTGTCATTTCTTCTGATTATTTCCTTGATTTCATCACTTCTCGTCTGTTTGGGAAGCTTGGTCCTTTCATTATCTTTTCTGTCTCTATTTCACTCTGCCTCTAACTCTATCACTGTCTCTCTCTGCTTCTTTTTCTCTCTTTCCATCCATCTCTCCCTTTCTCCTTCCCTCCCTCCCTCCCTACTCTCCCTGTTTCCTCCTCTCTCTCCACCCCCCCTGTCTTTGTCTCTCTGTGTATGTGTCACTTGAGTTCTGTCTCTCTCTGTCTCTCTCTTTCTGCCTCTGTGTCTGTCTATGTCTCACTCTTTCTCTCTCTTCTATTTATTCCATCTTCTCTCCCATTCTCTCCTGTTTTTTCTCTGCTCTTTTTCCCTCTCTTCTTTCTTTCTATGCCTCTCTCTCTCTCTGTTTCTATCTCTCCCCCACACACTGCTGTTTCTTCATTGTATTTCAAGCATTTGTTATTATCATCCCTTTATTCTATTGTTCTATATCCCTTCTCCATTTCACAGATAATAGTCCTTGAGTTGGAGAGGCCCTTGATGATTGTGGAAGACTTTTCTCATCAGAAAGAGCAGCCTCAGACCACCATTCACATACTGATTGAGAAAAGGATTTAGTCCTTGACCCACAAAGCCAAGTGACCTGGTGGTAAAGGATTGGCCAAAAAGTGAGAGTCAGACCAGAGTATTGGTAGATTCCATAGTAATAGGCAGGTAGAGAGTGTGAAGAAAGGAGTGAAGGAGCCAAGTCCTGACTCTTTCCAGCACTGTTCACACCAATCTTTACTGTCAGACATGGTCTTTCTGCCAGGATAACTGGCATTGACCCCATAGAACTTTGCCTTTGGTGGATCACCTCCAGTAGTTAGAGAAGCTGCCTCATAAATGTTAGCTCAGGTATGTCACTCAGTTGATATGTAGATATTTCATCACAGCAATCCTATGAGATAAATAATGCAATCAATCAATAATCAACAGTGTAGAGAGGTATAGTTTGATTTCATCACTTCTCATCTGTTTGGGAAGCTTGGTCCTTTCATTATCTTTTCTGTCTCTATTTCACTCTGCCTCTAACTCTATCACTGTCTCTCTCTGCTTCTTTTTCTCTCTTTCCAATACAATGGTACAATGGATAGAGAGCTGACTTGAAAACCAAGAGGACATGAGTATCACAATAAATAAATCACTTTATTTCTCTTCAAGATTATTAATTGCAGATGTGTTGACCTACCTCACAGAGGAATTTTATTCTTCCTGGATTCTCTATGCCAATGAAATCACAAGTCCAAATCATCATCATCATCATCATCATCAATGTAAATATCATTATCCCTATTCTGCAAATAAGAAAACTGAAGCTATCTTCAGTTTCTAAGTTTCAGTATCTAAGGTCTTAAAGCTAATGTCAAAAGCAGATTTTTTGACTCCATGTGTTAATGGGTTTTTTCCTGCTATACCACAAATACCTATATTATTTGAACTCTAGATGTAATAGCCTATTATCAGTCACTGCCTTCTAAAATTCTGATTAGTCACATGCCCCAGCATCCCCTTTTAGAAATATAGTATATCTAGATGTAAAACTATATCTCATGAAGCTGAGATATTTTTGTCTGTTTATGTCCCTGCTTTGATAGCAGTTAGGAAAGTAAGATTCTTTATATTTATTGCTTATGTTTTCATAGCAGTTAGGAAAAGAGCTAGTAGCATAGTGCAATGGAGAGTTCAAGTTTGACTTCAAGTACTTGACAAGTCACTTGAGTTCTGTCTGCCTCAGTTTTCCATCTATAAAATGGGAAGAAGAAGAAGAAGAAGAAGAAGAAGAAGAAGAAGAAGAAGAAGAATACCTAACTCCCAAAGTAAATGAGATAATATTTTCAATTACTTTGTAAACTTTAAGGTGCTATATAAACACTGGCTATTACTTTTAGAGTTTGGGAATGCTGTAGGCCATAGGAACATCACTGGATGGCTGTCAAGGGTCCTAGATTCTAAATGTAGATCTAGAACTAAATAATTGTGAGACCAAATCACATCACCTCATTAGCTGTATCCTTCCCTGTTAGACTGGAATAAAACTTGTTCTGCCTAATCTGCTGAGTCTCCCTCATAATGGCTCCTAGTTCTAATATTCTGTGATGTCCTAAGGTATAAAGGTAGAGGTTCATTGATTAACCTACTATATCTACTCCTTTCTGTCCCCATTACATTTTCTCCAGAGATCTATCATATCTAATTTTTCTAGTATTCTATTTATCTCTTTGACTTCTTTCTTATTTATTTTGTGGTTTGATTTATCTAATTCTGAGAGTGCAAGGTTGAGATCTCCCACTATTATAGTTTTACTGTCTATTTCTTCTTGCAGCTCTCTTAATTTCTCTTTTAGGAATTTAGATGCTACACTACTTGGTGCATATATATTTAATATAGATACTTCTTCATTATTCATTCTACCCTTTAGCAAGATATAGTGCCCTTCCTTATCTCTTTTGATTAGATCAATTTTTGCTTTAGCTTGATCTGAGATCAGGATGGCTACCCCTGCTTTTTTGGCTTCACCTGAAGCATAGTAGATTTTGCTCCAACCTTTTACCTTTAACCTGCATGTATCACCCCGCTTCAGGTGTGTTTCCTGTATACAACATATTGTAGGATTCTGGCTTTTAATCCATTCTGCTAACCGCTTCCTCTTTATAGATAACCTACTATATCTAAAAGCAATTATCTGTGTAAGGTAAGAATCCTCTTTATATAATCAATCAGATCAAGGTCTGGGCACCTCCTTTAATCAATCAAAGATATTTCAATTCCAGCACAAGAAGAAGTCTGTTCCAAGTAAATGAGACTTGGTCACACTCTGAGGAATCTGTGTAAAAAGCAGGATCTGTATCAGAGTGGAGTAAAGATCCTAGGTCTACTCATAGAAAAAAAAAGGCCAGTGGATCTACAGGCATTTAGGATAAGAAGAATTCAAGGACTCAAGGAAATTCCAAGAAAAGGTCTATTCTTTATCCAATTTTTCCTCCTGGTGCCTATTTTGATACTCAGTTACTTCTTTACACAAATATTTCCAATAAACTGAAATTTGCCTTGGCCATAAAGAAGTCAGAAGTTAGCTAGAGATAGATATAAGTGTAAATTAATGCAGAAAGCCAAACCTTTGCCTAAATATTAGGAATTTTCTTAAGTCAGGCTCAGAGAATTGGGATTGTACTCCTAATTTTTTCATTTACTATAAACTCCCTAAAGTAGCAAAGGAGGGAACCTGGACCTGAGGGGCCATTGTATTACCCTATGCTTAAAATTAGCTATTATTGTGAAAGGTTGCTACATTATGGTCCTCCTGAGTAGCATGGCCAACTCTCCCTAGCATCTCCATCCTCAGAACTGAAGCATGCTTTCTCAGTCCCTTAGGACCCATGAGTTCTTTCCTGAGCTGGAAAACAGCTTTCTGTTTTTATTTCCCAATTGCCAATTTTATTTTAGAAGCAGAGATATTTTCTCATGGAATGTGGATAATCTTCTGCAGTTCTTAATGAAGAAGCTAGACTTGAGAATCTCAGAGATATCCAATTTGCTAGCTATGCCTGATTTTCAAAGGCTGTCATTTTGCCTTAACCTATGTTGAGTAATTGTGGTTGACTCATTCTATGATGCTTGAAAGTGATATTGAAACCAGAAATTCATTGTTCTGAGATATTTTTTAATGTGGCTTTTCCTAGATGGGCCCCAATGGAGAGAACACACAGAAGGAATCCCAAAGCAAACAAAAATACACTCACACCAGCCCCCAAAGTGTTTTTTCTCCTTAAATAAAGAATAAAATGGTTCCAATACTGTTCATAGCTCTCTAATTGCATTATTAAACTTCCAGAGGTTTTACTCTGAACAGGATAGCCATAAAAGTACACTAGTATACATTCGGTTTATGGAAAATAGCTTACTTTAGCTTAGCTTAGTACAGTGCCTGGTACATAGCAGATGCATAATAGATATTTATTAACTGACCTTCTCTTAATTGCCCCAGGCAATTGGATGCATCAGAAGGAAGGAAAGAATAAGAGTTACAAGACCAAAGTTCTATGAGCTTTGCCACTAACTTGCTGAGTAACCTTAAAAAGGTCATTTTTATTCCCTTCTCTTTCTATCAGTTTCTTTATCTGGTCCTCAACTTAAAATTAAGTATGATAGCTATTATTAAGTAGCCAGCATTTATATAGCATTTTAAAGTTTCCAAAGGACCTTATAAATATTATCTTATTTGAATCTTATAGCATCCCTGGGATATTGATGCTATTATCCTCATTTTACAGATGAGGAAACTGAGGAATAGAGTAATAGTTAAAGTAACTTTCCCAGGGTTACACAGCCAGTAAATATTTGAGGCTGGATTTAAATTCAGGTTTTCCTGACTCCAAGACCCATTTTATATACATTATACCCTGTAGCTTACTATATATGTCTTCTTAGATACATCCTCGTGCCAATTTGTTGGTGGTGTTCTGCAAATCTATGGTGGAATGCAATGATAGGAAAGACTAGAAGTTTCCTATCTTTCATCTAACTAATGATAATAAGTAGCTGGTGTTTATATAATGCTTTAAGGTTTGCAATGTATTTTACATATCTTATCTTACTGGATCTCCGCAACAATACTATAATCTAAGTGCTAATATCATCCCCATTTTAAGGAAATTGAAAATAAGTGACTTTTTCAGTCATTAATTGTCGGAATTAAGATTTCATGACCAAATGCTTTCTACTTCTCTTTGTTTCCATAACAGAGGGTGAGAGTGATGGAGTTCTGAGAAATATGAATGGCACTAAGGCAATTCTCCTAGGCATGCAAAGATTGGGAAGTCTGGGTGACATCTGAAAACAGCTTCTAAGATTGAGTTTGCATGTGAAACTCTTGGCATTCATGGGAGGAAAGATTATCAATTTCTTATTTCTTTCCCAGTTTGGAAATGTGCTTTTCTCTCCCAACAATTGACACTAAACGCATCCTCAGTGAAAAGTCAGCTGACCCAGAGGGTGATAGAATAGCCTTCTTTGGCTCCTGAGATATATCTCTCTCTTTTTTTTTTCCCTATTCACGTTCTGGGGATAAAACTCCAAGTCCAAAACAGAGGTCTACCAGTCAGGGCATGCATTCAGCCAAGAAATCTTGGCACACTGGTTTCTTGGCTTTGCCATGTCTATGTGTATAACAGGGCCCCCTGGATGATTAGAATTCATAGTGCTCTGAAAAAAGAAATGTGTATATTAAAATAAAAGCCCCTGCACTAACTTTGTCAGCTTATCTCCAGAGAATTCATAAGATTTAAAGTCTTAAAGGACCCTTAAGGATTATCTAGTCCAGCTACCATATTTTGAAAGTAAAGAATCTGAAATCCAGAAAAATGAAATTCTCTGTTCAAGATCACACAGGTAGTTAGAAGCAGAGTTGAGATTCAAAGCCATTGTGACTCTAAATATGGTGCTTTTTTCCCCCATGGTATCTCATGAAAAAACTCATATTATTATCATTATTATTAATAGCTAACGTTTATATAATGCTTACTTTGTGCCAGGCACTATACTAATGATAATAAGTAGCTGGTGTTTATATAATGCTTTAAGGTTTGCAATGTATTTTACATATCTTCTCTTACTGGATCCCCACAACAATACTATAATCTAATTGCAATTAATATGTCTTTGGAATCTCAAAATAACCCTGGGAGCTAAGTGCTATTAGTATCTCGTTTTATAAATGAGGAAACTGAGGCAAACTTATCCAGAATCCTCCTTCTTGACTTCAGGTCAGATACACTATTCACTGTACTAATTGATTTTTTTCAGCTTATTCATGACCTTTACTTTCTCTTTCTAAAACCCCTTTAATAATGATGATTGTCTTTTATATGCTGTTTTAGAATTTTTAAAATATTTAAGGTGTTCTTTCATTTGAGCTTCATACCAGTTCTGAAGCTTGGGTTAATTGTTGCTATTCAGACATGGCTCTTTGTGACCCCATTTGGGGTTTTCTTGGCAAAAATCCCCAAGTCTGCCATTTCTTTCTTCAACTTATTTTGCAGATGAGTAAACTGAGATTTAGATTAAATGCCTGTTATCCTATAGCTAGCAGTTGTCAAAGACAAGATTAGAAATAACGTATTCCTGATCCCAAAGCCAACAATTCTACATATAATCATGCTTTCTCTCTGTTATATGAATTACCTAGATCAAACTGAATGATGGATGGCTCAGCTGCTCTTTTGATAAATCAGTGAAAGTTCAAGAGTACTAGGAACCCCCACCCTATCTCCCATAGCACATTGGGTAGACCCCCCTCATTCACCTTACTTTGCTGGATTTATGAGAGGGCAAGGCAGTATCTAGCAAATATTAATCATTTAAAAAGTGCTTTTTTGCTCATTTATTCATTTGTTCATTCACTAAAGTCTCAAAGGATGAATAAGAATAGGCAGATTTTGGCCTTCATAGCTATAGGAAATAGAATATCCATCAACCCACACAGAATCCCCAGAAGCACTTAAATAGAATTTTTCTAATGGTCATTATCATTGTCCTCTTCATTATTGTCTACGCGTTCTGTTGCACCAGTATAGGGAACTCCTGGTGCTGCAACTTCCTTCCCTGATGTAGATTAGACACTCTTCCAGAACGTCTTTTTTACATAGATGCCTGAAGGCATCTGACACTGAAGGATTTGCCTTCTATCCTAAAGCTCATTGTACATTGTCACCTTTTTTGAAAGGCAGGAAGGGTTACTTGAAGAAGAGGAAGCTGAACTGTTAAGCTTGGCTCGGAAGTAGTCATTTTGACTAAAGATCATAGTACAGTAAAAAAGAGAACTAGCTTTCCAGTCAGAAAACTGGGATTCAAATCCTGCCCCTGGCATTTTGCCTATGTACCTTTCAACCAGCTACTAAGTTTTAGTGTCCATCTTTAAAATAAAGGAGAAGGGAGTGGATGGTATCTGAAGTACCTTCCAATCCTAAAGAGAAAATCCTATGATTTTAAGGGGAAAATATTTAAAGCTGGTGGGGTATGAGGTTTAGAAGCACTGAACACAAAAATCATCTCTCTCCATTCAGCCCACCTAATGTTGCAGGGCAAGGTTGGACCGGAAAAATATGTTGAGGTTTGGGGCTGGTGTCCTGAGGTATCTCAAAAGAATTTGTAAGCTTAGGCCATCTCCAAATCAAGAGGCAAAGATTTTGTGACATGCTTAAGTTTCAGAAGGGAGTTTTAACCATTAATAACAAGCTAAATTCCCTAGTGGAACCCACCATTAACAAGGGGGAAGATGCCATTAGGCAGACTAAGTCAATGCCATAAGGCTAGCTAAATTTCTAAAAAAAAAAAAAAAAATTAAGGTAATTTAGCTAAGGATTAGGATGTCAGTAGGTTCTTTTACAAGGGAAAAACAACCTGGGATTGACATCAGAACGTTGGAAAGTATGTTACTATGAGGTTTGTCAATGAATGGAATTCAACAAGGATCAAAAGGCCTACTTAAGAACAAAAGATCCCCTTAAAGAGCTAATGCTGTTGGTGCTGCTGCCTGGTTGCCTGGGGAGTACCATGGACAGTAATTCAAGATCTCTCCTGTCAATACCATCTAGCTACCTAGGACCAAAGACCCCATATCAAAGCTGTCTCCAGTGTAACTTGGGATTCTGGTTGGATTGCAGTTGTGTGTAATTTCCTTGGCTCCATGGCCATATATATTCAAGAGTTGGTCATACTTGGGTCAATTTAGTTTCTAAGACTGTAGCAGATGGGCCTAGCAGATTTGCCCTGAGCACATGGCAGATGGGTCAGATGTAATGGTGGAAAATATACCAGAAGGAGTGGAGAAATAGAGGTGCAGTGAAGGAGAGAGTCAACAGATGAAGTAATTTTTGTGAAGAGGACTCAAAAAAGAGACCAGGGTGCTGGCTTCTGAATGCAAACAAAATTCTGGAATTGGAAGAATTAGGGATAGGTGGGGAGGGAGGAAGGGGATAGTAGAATTTTTCCTCAGTCATTGATTGGAATTCTTCTTCTTGGAAATACCCACTACCCCTTGAGATAATCAGTATCATCCTTTTTATTTCTTTTCTTTATTGCTTGAGATCATTCAGAGTGATATGCCATGAGGGTCTATTCCTTCTGTCTGGGCTTCATGTTTCCAGCTATTTCTCTTTTGCTCTATTTTGTCAAGACCATACCAGCTAGCATTCATTTTTCAAATAACATAATCACATTTTTATAAAGTTCATAAATATCTTAAACAGAATATCTAAGGAAAGGTGAAGATTCTCAGGACTAAAGTGTGCCAAGAGAGGTATTTTGCAATGGAACATCAGACCATATAGACTTCCATATTTCTCTGATTGTTGGATAACCCTTGCTTAGCTATATTCTGAAACTAACAATCAAGAATACCAATTTTATGGAATCACATAATATTAAAATATTAAAAGCTAGTAGAAACTTTATAGATCATTTTGATGTAAATTGTGTCCCCTTTAATCTGCGGGGGAAGAGTTAGAAAGGCCCTGATGTAAACCGTGGGGGAAGAGTGGTCCTAAGTCTCACACCTTCCCAGCCTCTGGAAGGGGCCACACCCATTCATGAGGGTAACTCCAAGAAAAGTAATCTCATTCAATTGGAAATCTCCGCCAAATGGTTCCCCAGCTCAGAGCCTAGACAAACCCGATAAAACTGAAGGTTTGTCAATTCATCTCTGCTAATTCTTAATCAAGGAGTTTGCCTGCTAAGAAAGCTGTTTTCTTAGCATAAATAAACCCATTCTTGCCACAAATCTCTCACCTGTATTCATTGGGGTTTATGAATTCTTTCTCAAAGCCTGCCATGGGCATAGGGGGAAACCTTTGCTGTTAGGATTCTAACAGTCCTTTCTCAACCCTCAATTCTCACACCCCATCAATTCTAGACTAACCCTTTTATTTTACAAAGTGGATAAAGTGACTTGCCCAAATCCAGAAGTCAAGTTAATAGCCAAGTTTAACTCAAACCCAAATCTCCTGTCTTTTAATTTTGTGTTCATTCCACTATAATAATATACTGAATGCTATTATTTGCAATGTTTATTGTCACTCTGTAGGTCTAAATTTGTAAACCTAGCAATCAGGAGGACCATTTATTTTCTCTAAGCGTCCAGAGAAGTTAGTAACAATACAATACCACTAACCAGTGAGCAATAGTACCTTAGTTACATGAATTCCATCCAGCTAGATCTTCTTTAGGCATGTTTATCTGATGAGGAGAGTAGCATGATCAATTATGCTTCATTAAAAGTAAGAATAACTGCCATCTATTAATATAATTGCATGTCATAATTTTGACCAATATTACTCATTACTACATTTAAATGCAATATAATTCATACATAATACCTTGATCAATATTTCTAATTACTACATTTCAATACAATGTAACCACCCATAATACCTTGACCAATATTACCAATTACTATATTTCAATACAATATGCAGTCAGAGCAAAATTTAAAGAAATACAAATCCCTTGATACAATTCAGTCCTATTCTTAGCCTTTTTCAATCACTGTTTCATCTTTAATCCTAGTTTTTCTTATGATTGAGAAGAATGTTTTGCTGAATCTTTCTACAGGTATGCTCAATTTACAGATGAGCTGGTCATATTCTAAAAAGTAATTCGTTAAGCTTCTCCTCATTCCAATCCATTTTTTGCACAACTAGAAGTAATTTTCCTAAAATGAAGGTTTTTATCATGTCACTCCCCTATTCACCAAACTCCAGTGACTCTCTATTGCTTTAGGATTAAATATAGGGAGTAAGGATAGTCTTTAAATTACTCAATCTGGGTAGTTTAAGACCTGGGATCCACCAACAAAACCCAACAGCTAGAGATACAAAGAGAAATTCCATTCAGAATAACTGTTGATACCATAAAATATTTGGGAATCTATCTATCAAAGGAAAGTCAGGAATTATATGAGCAAAATTATTAAAAAATCTCCACACAAATAAAGTCAGACTTAAATAATTGGAAAAATATTAAGTGCTCTTGGATAGGCCGAGCAAATATAATAAAGATGACAATACTCCCTAAACTAATCTATTTATTTAGTGCTATACCAATCAGACTTCCAAGAAAATATTTTAATGATCTAGAAAAAATAACAACAAAATTCATATGGAACAATAAAAAGTCGAGAATCTCAAGGGAATTAATGAAAAAAAAAATCAAATGAAGGTGGCCTAGCTGTACCTGATCTAAAATTATATTATAAAGCAGCAGTCACCAAAACCATTTGGTATTGGCTAAGAAATAGATTAGTGGATCAGTGGAAAAGGTTAGGTTCACAAGACAGAATAGTCAACTATAGCAATCTAGTGTTTGACAAACCCAAAGATCCTAACTTCTGGGATAAGAATTCATTATTTGATAAAAACTGCTGGGATAATTGGAAATTAGTATGGCAGAAATTAGGCATGGACCCACACTTAACACCATATACCAAGATAAGATCAAAATGGGTCCATGACCTAGGCATAAAGAATGAGATTATAAATAAATTAGAGGAACATAGGATAGTTTATCTATCAGTCTTGTGGAGGAGAAAGAAATTTGTGACCAAAGATGAACTAGAGACCATTACTGATCACAAAATAGAAAATTTTGATTACATCAAATTAAAAAGCCTTTGTACAAACAAAACTAATGCAAACAAGATTAGAAGGGAAGCAACAAACTGGGAAAACATCTTCACAGTTAAAGGTTCTGATAAAGGCCTCATTTCCAAAATATATAGAGAACTGACTCAAATTTATAAGAAATCAAGCCATTCTCCAATTGATAAATGGTCAAAGGATATGAACAGACAATTTTCAGATGATGAAATTGAAACTATTACCACTCATATGAAAGAGTGTTCCAAATTACTATTGATCAGAGAAATGCAAATTAAGACAACTCTGAGATACCACTACACACCTGTCAGATTGGCTAAGATGACAGGAAAAAATAATGATGAATGTTGGAGGGGATGCGGGAAAACTGGGACACTGATGCATTGTTGGTGGAGTTGTGAACGAATCCAACCATTCTGGAGAGCAATCTGGAATTATGCCCAAAAAGTTACGAAATTGTGTATACCCTTTGATCCAGCAGTGTTTCTATTGGGCTTATATCCCAAAGAAATACTAAAGAAGGGAAAGGGACCTGTATGTGCAAGAATGTTTGTGACAGTCCTTTCTGTAGTGGCTAGAAACTGGAAATTGAATGGATGCCCATCATTTGGAGAATGGCTGGGTAAACTGTGGTATATGAATGTTATGGAAGATTATTGTTCTGTAAGGAATGACCAGCAGGATGAATACAGAGAGGCTTGGCGAGACTTACATGAACTGATGCTAAGTGAAATGAGCAGAACCAGGAGATCATTATACACTTCGACAGCGATATTGTATGAGGACATATTCTGATGGAAGTGGATTTCTTTGACAAAGAGACCTAACTGGTTTCAATGGATAAATGATGGACAGAAGCAGCTACACCCAAAGAAAGAACACTGGGAAACGAATGTGAACTATCTGCATTTTTGTTTTTCTTCCCGGGTTATTTTTACCTTCTGAATCCAATTCTCCCTGTGCAACAAGAGAACTGTTCAGTTCTGCAAACACATATTGTATCTAGGATATACTGCAACATAGCTAACATATATAAGACTACTTTCCATCTTGGGGAGGGGGTAGAGGGAGGGAGGGGAAAAATCGGAACAGAAATGAGTACAAGGGATAATGTTGTTTTAAAAAATTACCCTGGCATAGATTCTGTCAATATAAAGTAATTATTAAATAAAATAAAATAAAATATTTTTTAAAAAAAGACTCTGGGATCACTTTATGTAAATTTTTCTAAAGTTCTTTATCCCGACCTCTTCTCATCTCCTTACTCTTTACTCCCCCCTTTGAATGTACATTTGAGTCATCATGACTGCTCCATCTCCCTTTTTTATGCCTTTTTTCCTCATACTTGGAGCCCACCTTCTCCTTGAAGAGGAGACCCCAAAACTCTGAAAATCCTTAAAGGAAAAAATCTTCAACTCTGCCTCAGGGAGGGATCCCACCCAGATAACAATGATGAAACTATTTGTCCAATAGGACAAGATATTGTCCAATAGGCGATTTTCTCCTTTAAGGATTTCAGAGTTTCGGGGTCTCCTCTTCATCCTCATCTCCATCTTACGTTCTTCAAGAAGCCTTTCAGATCCCCCGACTCTTAGGATAACCCCTCCCCAAATTATCTTCTTTTCATTTTGTATATAGTTTGTACATGTTATTATATGCAGATGTTGTCTCCTCTATTAAAAGGTAAGATCTTTGACAGTAGAAACTGTTTGATTTCTATAATTGTATTCCCAGCATTTAATCCAATGCTTTGCACATAGCAATCAATTAACAAATACTAGGTGATTGATACAAGTAACTAAACAAAACAAAAAAATTAAAATTGAATTATACACATTTTTTATTTTATTTTCAGCATTTAAGGTTTATGGAAAAGAAGGTTTAATTAGAAAGGAGAATGGTTGTTCCTATGGATATTCTGGAAAAGATCTCTGAAAATTTTCAGAAATTTTAGAGGTTTTTCAAACTAATTTTTTACTATGTCTAATTTTACTTTAAATTTTTGATTTGATTTATCAGTCATGATTACAATCATTCTCTATATATAAATATTAGTTGTTACATTGAGAAAGGGAGTAAGAAAAGGAATGAAAATGAGGGAATAAATAAAGCATTTATTAAGTGCTTATTAGATGCAAAGCACTACAGATACAAGCAGAAGAGTGAAGACAGTTTCAAGAAACTCACATTCCATTGGAGAGTACAACATATACGGAAAATTTCAACTACAAATCTTTTGGAAAGATCCATTGGTCCTTAAATCACAGCAACAATGAAAATGGTAATGTCTCTTCTTTAATGTCATTTCCATTAACACCAGCCTTGCTGTCCAAATGCTGTTGAAGTCAAAGTCCTAGAATGTCTTCCTCAGAATCTAAAGGTAAACATGGTCAAGGTGGTAAAGGTTTGACCTGTTTAGTATATGTTTTTTCCTCGGTTCCTCTGAACAGCCTTTGATACATCAATGAAGCTGGTTTGCTGGTCGTGTGAGTAGCAATTAGTTCATTATTACTGAGGATGGCTGGTCTCTTGTTCATAGGGGCTACCTCCCCAGATAATTTAAAAAGAGGTTTAGGCTGGGCCTAAAGCAGAACTAGTAGTTTGGGAAATAAAGGAGGTTTCTGTATTTTTCTGCCCATAAATGATAATTGATCAGCAGCCCTATTGTTTGTGATGATGAGAAAAGTGGACCCATTTTTCACAAAGATTTTTTTCTCTCAATGATGGCAGTAGGGATTGAGTTTGAATCAGGTCCAATGACCTAAAGCATACAGCTTTTTTTAAGGTTGTTAGCTTCAAGGTCCTGGGCACCCTTTATCAAGAGGTAAAGGTAAATGTTGGTCACAATGATAATGTATAGAAGCAAAAAGGAGAAATAAAATAGACAAAGTCTGAGAAATAGAATGGGAGAAAATAAGGACTTAATGGATGAGTGTGTAAAATAGTTTGTTTGACATGAAATTAACAGTTATGAAAGACAGAGGGAAAGGGAGAAGTACTTCCCTCCAAAGAGGTAGTGGAAAAGACCAACATTTTGTGGCATCTGCCACCAGGTAATACCATCAACCCAAGACAAGTTGGTTGTTGCCTATTAAAAAGGAAGGGAAAAGGAAGAAGCAGAGGGAAAATAACCTCAGAAAGAAAGTTGAAAAAGAATGGAAAGTATGAAAGCAACTTTTAAAATTATTTTTATTATTTATTATGTATAGAACATTCATGTGATGGATATCAAAGACTTATGTGTTATCTGTCCTGAATGTAAATATCTTTGCAAATTGTGTTCACAACTTTGGTGCTTTTGATCAGCTTTGAGTCAAAAGCTCTAGCTAGTAGCTTTCCTCAAGTGAAGAAGGAAATGGCAAACCACTCCACTATCTGCCTAGAAAATCCCAAATGGGATCCCAAAGAGTCAGGATGACTGAAAATTACTCAACAATATGTAGTTTTCCTCATTTGTAGGATATAACTCTCCTTCCTAATTCCTACAATCAGTATTGTGAATCCCTGTATGCTCTCTCTACCAGGGTAGAAGTCAAAAGCTGAAGAGGGAAGCGGGGAACTCATAGAGAGTCTGTGCATTTATCGCATGAAATCACATCACTGGTTAATTTCTATTGAAAAGAAATAATTGTCCTTTCTCTTAACCTTGGTACTTTGTCCTTTAAAACCAGGAATTGGTGTTACTCCTAATCTATATTGAATAATCTCTTAGCAACCTTCACACTCACAGGATTAGATAGAAAGTGTGTGTGTGTGTGTGTGTGTGTGTGTGTGAAGCTTAGAGTTACAGAAGCAATCTTGCTAGAGCATATTTTTTTTTAATCCATTTAAACAGAACTTAACTAGATTTTTAATCCACTGACAGAAATTACAAATTAAGTAACCTTTTCCCTTCTGGAACCTGAAACAGATGTCTAATATAGCATGTAACATTCTGTACTCTAATATCTGAAAATATCTATTCCTCCTTTCTTAACTGTATTTATTTTATCTTTATATATCTTATCTTGCATTATTTTATTTTATATGCCACCTCCTCCCTCTTGGAAGCAAGCATAAATATTCAGTAAAATGGAGTCAGGAAGAAAAATTATTTTTAAGGTACAAAATGGTTTCTACATGGAACCTATCATGCTACTAAATTCCTTCAAATTTAGTGTACTATGTACTATCTATAAGCTCCTGCCCCCGAGCTCTCAAGTCCTTTATCACTTCTCTACTTTTGTCTCCCAGGAGATGCTCATTTCAGTCTCAGCATACATTGCAGAATTGACACTAGAGAGATAGATGTGTACTGTTCCTTTGCTTATCTGTTTAATATCTGAGGAGGATGTAATCTCCCACCTCTCAATTGCTATAACACTTCCCGTATTTGCCACTCATATGGCACTTAGGATTCATGTTGTTGCAGAAGGAGCACTGGACTAAGAAACTGCTGGGATCTAGGCCTGATTCTATCATTTGTTAACTGTGTGACCTTGAGTGAGAATCCCTTCCCCAGTGTCAATTTCTTCATCTATACAAGAGAAATAATGGTATTTGACCAGCATGATTACCTCACAGAGCTATTAATAACAAAAATTGTTTCTGATAGCTGCTGTAAAATGTATAAAACAGAGCTTCACAACAAGCTTGGAATGTGCATAGTATAGCAAGGTAGATAAATGACTAGAGTATAGGATCTAGAATCAGGAAGATGAGTTCAAATTTTGCCTCAAATACTTATTAGCTTTAGAATTTGGGGTTAAATCACTTAACTGTTCACTGCTTGTTTTATGAGGAAAATAATAACCCTTATATCATACATTTGTTGTGAAAATCAAATGAGACAGCATATATAAAGTGCTTTGCAAACCTTAACACTCTATATAAATGCTGCTATTATTATTACAGATAGTACAGGTTATATTAAAGATATTTATTACAGATAATTCCTCTTTTACATATGAGATACTTAAGACCCAGAGGGGTTAAAAAAGGCAGGCTGGCTTAGTAGATAGATAACTGAATTGAGACCCAGGAAAACATGGATTGGAATCTTGCAGCACTTTTATATAGGTTATCTTGATTGTTTATATAGATTATCTTCAATGTGTCTACCCTATGGCAGAGCATTTCGAGCTCATATTGGTCTGATGAGTCATAGTAGGATGCTCTGTAACTTGACAGTGATGTCATTTTGGTTCTCTTCTAGAATGAAGGACAATAACCAGAAGCTGCATAAGCTTTATAGGTGGTATCAGGATGACTTGGGTTCATAACAAGCCAATCACTTTACCAGTCTCATCTATGATTTCTTCTTCTAAAGAATCAGAAGATTGGTCTAAATGACCCTTGAGGTCCCTTCTACTTCTATTATCATTAAATGACTTACCTATGGTCCCATAGTTTCTAAGAATTCAAATAGGATATGAACTCCGGTTTGTCTAACCCCAGCTCTAGCACTGCCTCTCCTATGCCTCTGCTGGTACATGCTCTTTAAAGAGCCTCTGAGAAAGGCTGTGGTGACCCACAAAACACCAAACAAGTGTAAGGAGTGATTTATTATCTTTTTGGACATTTGCAGCTTATCTCCTCAGCTAGATTGTAAGCCAGGGGCAAGGACCTTGAGGACAATGACCATTTCTTATATGTCTTATCTGTTGTCTGCAAAGCTATAACTAAATACTTGCTCAGTCAATACTTGTTGATTGGCTGACTGTACTAGATTAATGTACTGGAATTGTGAATTTAAGCAGGAGGGGAAAAAAAGGAAATTTAAGAAACTGCTTCATATCACTACATTGTAAGGGATTTGGCGGGGGGAATGTTCCTGTTTTAAATCTAGATTTTTTAAACTATACAGGTTCTTCTAAGTGTCACTTATTCCAAAACTGGCCCCTCCTTACTGCATGTTTTTGTCCCGATTAGAATGTGAGCTTCTGGGGAGCTGGGGGAAGGAGGGGAATGGTGTGCCCTTCTTTTTATTCCTCAGGTATAGTTCCAGGCACATAGTAATGACTTTATAAATGTCTGTAGACATTTTAATGGTTAAAAAATTTTATGGTTACAAAAAAAATTACATAAAATAAATGCTTATTGATGAAACAAATGAGTATCTGTTTTCTTTTAAAGATATTCAGGAAAGCTTCCATTGTATTTAGTCATATTCCTTGCCACAATTCTCTTCCTTGAATTAGACATCAGCTGACCCAAAGAGTATTCCACATGCTAGATGGAAAAACAATGCTTATAGTGTTTATCCAGATTTATTACCCAGTAATAAAATCTTCACATAAGTTTACAATTTACAAAACAATCTCATTTATATTATCTCATTTTTTTCCATACAATAATCCTGAGAGATCAGGCATATAGGTGCTACTATTCCCACTTCACAGAAGAGACAGCAGAATCTTGATGGTTATGATTTGCTTATAAACACAGACCTAGTTAGTGGCAGAACCATGCCAGGTCATCTGACTCAAAGCTCAATTATTTTTCCATTGTGCCAATCTACGTTAAATAATTGGCATCATATGTTGTCTGTATGAGAATTATATTCATTAGCACCATTTTACTGTTTCTAACATCACAGTGAGCACTTTTACAAAAAGTTGTAACTATGGTAGTTCCATGGCTCCTTGATGGAGCAAAACAAGTTTTTTAAAAAGTTGGGGAGGAGGATTGACAACTATTTTTCCATTTTACATCTATTTTGTAGTCCTTTCATTTCATTTTTGAATGTCCATTAGATAATTTTGCTTAGCTGGATATCTTACCAAACTGTCTTCAATCAATCAATAAGTTTTTAATTAAACACCTAATATATGCCAAGCACTGTGCCAGATTTGGGGATTCAAGTACTCAAATATAGTAAAACAGTACCTGAGAAAATAAGTACATGTAAAAATATATACTCCACAAATATAAATGTGCCCATGTGTACATGGGATATCCCCAAAATTTTAATGCAGTTTTATATTATTAAAGGTATTTAATGTCCCCAGAGGTTAGAACAAGACCTAGCACATAGTAGGTATTTAATAAATGACTGTTGACCATTGAGTCACAGCCCTTCCATTGTATAATTTTATCTCATTCTTCCTATTAAAGCTAAGTAAATAAAACTATACTAAGATTGTGGCCATATCCTGAATGTGTTCATATACACATGTGTATACTTATATTGTACTTTTATAAATCCTTGTGTGCATATATACTTAAATATATACACATGCAGAATAGTATATATACATATATATCCACAAATATATATATATACCCACAATAAAAATATGTATATATACACACGCATATTTACATTAAGATACTGGAGTAGTTTTCCATTTCCTTTTCCATATCATATGAGAGATGAGGAAACTGAGGGACACAAGGTTAAGTAATTTCTCCAGGGTCACACAGGAAGATGAGTCTTCCTGACTCCAGGTCTAGAGCTCTATTCACAGAATCTAGATAGATAGATAGATAGATAGATAGATAGATAGATAGAGATAGAGAGAAGGAGAGACAGATAGGTAGATAGATGATGGATAGATAGATAGATATACACAAAGTAGTTAAATATGAATTGTAGCTAAATATTTAAATATATGTATATACACATGGTAGCATATATAAACAAAAGATATATAGCATATATATTATACTACATAGAATGCATTCTATACACTACACATATAGAGTACGTATACTTCACCCAGTCATATATACATATACATGTATGTGTGTATATGAAATCTCATTTGAGCCTCAACAGTCCTATCCCTCTTTCATCTAATCACTATATATTCATGACTTCATAACACTCCTATTTCTTTTGTGTTTTTGTGTTTATTTTTTCCTGATATTAGGTGAATTGAGTATTGAAGACATAACAGGACAAATTACAAACTTGTATGCTTTGGAAGATAAGATGAACATCTATCCCCAACATTCAGCATTTGGAGCCTCTTAGAAGAGACAGAGGGCTTATACCCCAAAGAGATACTAAAGAAGGGAAAGGGACCTGTATGTGCCAAAATGTTTGTGGCAGCCCTGTTTGTAGTGGCTAGAAACTGGAAAATGAATGGATGCCCATCAATTGGAGAATGGTTGAGTAAATTGTGGTATATGAATGTTATGGAATATTATTGTTCTGTAAGGAATGACCAGCAGGATGAATACAGAGAGGACTGGCAAGACTTACATGAACTGATGCTAAGTGAAATGAGCAGAACCAGGAGATCATTATATACCTCAACAACAATACTGTTTGAGGATGTATTCTGATGGAAGTGGATCTCTTCGATAAAGAGAGCTAATTCAGTTTCAACTGATCAAGGATGGACAGAAGCAGCTACACCCAAAGAAAGAACACTGGGAAATGAATATAAACTGCTTGCATTTTTGTTTTTCTTCCCGGGTTATTTATACCTTCTGAATCCAATTCTCCCTGTATAACAAGAGAACTGTTCAGTTCTGTACACATATATTGTATCTAGGATATACTGTAACCTATTTAACATGTAAAGGACTGCTTGCCATCTGGGGGAGGGGGTGGAGGGAGGGAGGGGAAAAATCGGAACAGAAGTGAGTGCAAGGGATAATGCTATAAAAAATTACCCTGGTATGGGTTCTGTCAATAAAAAGTTAAAAAAAAAGAAAAAAAGAAAAACAAAGAAAGCATGGAACAACTTTTAAAAAAAGAAGAAGAGACAGAGACAGAAAAGGAGAGAGAGAAAGACAAAGAAACAAACAGAACAATTCAGAAAGAGAGAGAGACACAGAGGGGAGAGGGAGGGAGGTAAAAAGTAGAGGAGAGAGGGAGGGAGAGAGGGGAAGGGAGAGGGGGAGAGAGAGAGTGAGAGAGAGAGAGAGAGAGAGAGAGAGAGAGAGAGAGAGAAAGAGTGAGAGAGAGAGAGAGAGAGAGAGAGAAGAAACAAAAAGAGGTAGAGAGGAGGGAAGGAGAGAGAGAAGGACAGAAGGGTAGAGAGATAGAAAGAGAGGGAGACAGAAACAGAGAGAGGAGATACACAAAGTAAACAAAAGTATACATACAGAGTATCCCCAAAGTATGTGTAGATACATAAATTGATACATATATATACATAAACTTGCATATACATGCACATATACACAAAGTAGTCAAATATTAAATAAGTTTCTTTAGGGTGTCATCTTTCCCTTTTCTTGCTCTTCACCTTAGTTTCCTAGATTGCCTAGCATTCCTGGGTCGGGGTCTCATTTCCCAAGACCCAGCTGTTCTTGTTGTTTTTTTTTTTTTCTTTTTTTAAATTATAACTTTTTATTGACAGAACATATGCATGGGTAATTTTTTACACCATTATCCCTTGCACTCACTTCTGTTTCGACTTTTCCCTTCCCTCCCTCTACCCCTTCCCCTAGAAGACAGGCAGTCTTATACATGTTAAATGTGTCACAGTATATCCTAGATACAATATATGTGTGCAGAACCATACAGTTCTCTTGTTGCACAGGAAGAATTGGATTCAGAAGGTAAAATAACCTGGGAAGCAAAACAAAAATGCAAGTAGTCCATATTCATTTCCCAGTGTTCCTTCTCTGGGTATTTCCAATTGATATTGGAACTGAATTAGATCTTCTCTTTGTTGAAGATATCCACTCCCATCAGAATTAATCCTTATAGTATTGTTGTTGAAGTATGTAATGATTTCCTGGTTCTGCTCATTTCACTTCACTACATCAGTTCATGTAAATCTCGCCAGTCCTCTCTGTATTCATCCTGCTGGTCATTTTTTACAGAACAATAATATTCCATAACATTCATATACCACAATTTACCCAGCCATTCTCCAATTGATGGGCATCCATTCATTTTCCAGTTTCTAGCCACTACAAACGGGGCTGCCACAAACATTTTGGCACATGTAGGACCTGGATCTTCTTATAAATTCCTTGGCTTGGCCCCTTCTTAGGATATAATCTTAAAATTTTCTGAAGCCACTGGATTTTGTTTTTCTTTTCACCCTCTAAAGTGCAGTCTTCCTCCCCCTCTCCCCTCCCCCACAACAAACACTACTTGGAAATAGGATTTGGTTCATGAACATAACAATACTAATATGATGGCTGATACTAATAATGGGCAGCTAGGTGGTGCAGTTGATAGAGCATCCAATTTGTAATCAGGAAAACACATCTTCATGAGTTCAAATCTAGCTTCAGATAGTAGATGTAACCCTGAGCAAGTGACTTAACCTTGTTTGCCTCAGGTTCCTCATCTGTAAAATGAGCTGGAAAAGGAAATGGCTAAACATCTTTGCCAAGAATGACTCCAAAATGGGGTCACAAGCATGACTTTAAAAATGACTCAATAACAATACTACTACTAATAATTACTCATTAATAGTAATAAGAGGCAGCTAGGTGGCTAGACTATTGCAATAGCCTAATGGTTAGTATCCCTGCCAGACCCAGCTGTTCTTTAGCTTCACTGACAAGTGTTACTCCTTGGCTAAAGCCCCTGCTAGAACCTTCAGCACAGGGTAGAAGAAAGGAACAAATTAAAGCTCTGGACTTAAAAGACATCAGAGGAGGGCACTCAGAAGACGAGGAATGAAGTGCATGTTTCAAAGGGACAGCCAAAGTCATTTTAAAGCTGGCTGTCACCAGGGAGAGCAAGCTGACAGTTAAAGGATGTTTAAAGCTCTTTTCTGATTTATCCTCCAATCGGGAGTCTGTAAAGGGACACTTTAGTCATATCAACTGTATTTTATATTCAGATTCATGTCACAGATCATCCTTATATTAACATATTTTCTTATCATGGAATCATAAAGACCCAAAGAGTTTAAGGCATTTTCCCAAGACAAGTATAAAGATAGAAGCAGCCCAAGGTATGGGATTGTGACAAATCCCTGCTGTGAGGTCTTTTCCTATCCTGCCCTGCCCTGCCCAGCCCTTCTACTTCTTGTATCTTCCTCAGATATTATTTTCCATTTACACTGTATATATCTTGTTTGTGTATAATTGTGTGTAGTCTCCCTATTTGGAATGTGAGATCCTTGGGGCAGTTGTCTTTATGCCCTTCTCTATATGCATACTACAGTGCCTGAAACATGGTAGGCTTTTAATAAATTCTTATTGTCGGACTGACTGACTTTGGATCCTCAAGGCTTAGCACAATGCCTAGCACGGAGTAGGACTTTAATAAATGCTTGTTAATTGACTGAACCACTGTCCATTCCACTGTGCAAGTTTACCTCATTCTTTCTATTCCTCCAGGAACTACTGGTAAGAGGCTTTTTAGGGGCTAAAATAAGGAGAGTTACGTCTTTTTTTTTCTTTAGTTATTATTTTGATAAATCCAATTATGATAAAGGATCACAGAAACCTTAAAATCTAAGAAATATGAGACTGTTTAGATCAACCCATATTTGACCAAAATACACATCTCTATAATATACGTAACATGTTACCATCAAATCTTTCTCTGAAGACCTATTGTGAGGGGAACCCATTCCTTCCGGAAGCAACCCATTCCACTTATTCTTATTTCAGTCATTTCTGACTCTTCATGACCCTATATGGAGTTTTCTTGGCAAAGACACTGGAGGGGTTTGCCATTTCCTTTTGCAGCTCATTTTATAAATGAGGAAACTGAGGCAAATAGGATTAAGTGACTTGTCCAGGTCACACATCCAATGTCTCAGGCCAAATTTGAACTCAGGAAGATGAGCCTTTTGACTCCAAGTCCAGCACTGCATCAGCTAATTGTTCACTTAAAAACAACTCCAATTATTAGAACAATTCTCCTATATCCAATTGAAATTGACATCTCATAGATTAATTATAGTGCTCCTAGTTCAGCTCTCTAGGGCAAAAGAAATCATGTATAATAATCTCTCTTTTCCATTAATTACCCTTCAAAGACTTGAAGACAAAGCTCATACCCTTCCTGACTTTCTCTTCCCCAGTATAAACATTCTGGTTCCTTCAACTAATTCATTGCTATCCTTAAGCCATTCTCCATTTATTCCATGTCCCTTCCTATTATAAGATGCCCATAACTGAGCCCATGTCCCTTTTTAATATGTGATGCCCATAACTGAGCCTATGTCTTTTTCTAAAATGTGATGCCCATAACATTGTTAAAAAAAAAAAGTAGAGTAGAACTAACATTTCCCGAGGTCTAAAAACTATGCTTTTCTTAATGTAGTCTAAGATTACATTAGCTTTTTTTGACAGTCATATCACACTCTTGACTGTGAGCTGAAGTAACAAGGGACAAATGGCCTTTAGAAGAAAATAATATCTCAAAGATGTGATGTGAGACATATGAATACCCAAAGAGACATTTTGGGGTAATTAGTAATAAAATTATTAATTATGCTAGCTGGCAATCAATAAATGGATGATCAGTGTTTTTTCTTGGTAACTAGATACTAAGGGAGACCTTAAAATTCCTTAAATCCTTCTGAAAGAGAACTTCCCTGACAAGTGAAAATCAACCCTGACTGATGGATATTTAATGAAGACAGTAGGTTAGAAGTCTTCAGCTCCTCCTACTGAGAATGTAGCTTGATCATGTGACTCAGCAACCTCAAGGCAGCCATTTCAAGGAGAAGCCATTTCTATCTGGACTTTTTTGGTTAATTTTCTTCTTTATGAGCTGAGTTTCCCTAAACTCTAATGGAGGATTAAGGATTGGGACTCTTCCCCTAGACAAAATCTCTCCCAGACTGGATTCTGTTTGTACTCTAAATAGAAAATAGGTCTCCCAGTTGAGTGGGTCCCATCCATCTATTTAAGAAAGATGTGCTTTGAGGGTTGGGAGTAGTATATCATTTAGCCATACCCTTCAGAGAATGACTGATCGTTTTTAAAAGTTAGATTTAACAGAAATAAAAGGAAAAAGATTGGTCACAAATTAATAATTAGTTAATAATACAATATTATAATATTAACTTCTCTCAAAGGATTTGTCTAAGCAAAGAATAAGGATATTTCTAAGTATAAGGAACAACATAAGGAAAAGTTTAAGTGAAAGATTAATGGATGCATGGGAGTGGTTAGAGGAGTTCTTGTAGACAAAGTTGAACAGATGGAGTAAGACTAAAATATGGAGAACTTGGAATGCTTGATAGAAAACCATCTGAACTTTGACCTTTACAGAATAGGAAACCATTGAAAACTTCTGAATAATGCAATGACATGATGAAATTGATGTTTTAGGAAGATCAACAGGGATGCAGAATAATGAAGAGATGGAAACCATTAGGAAGCTATTATAATATTTCAAGCATAAGGTATACCATAAAACATGGTAGAGGGAACTAACAGAACAGATATGAGACAGTTTTGTTTTGTTTTTTTAAATAAAAAAAGTTTATGGATTTGATAGACATGAAAAAAGAACATATTTCAAATACAAGAGATAAGATTGTGTGTGAAAATATGAATTTATTAAATATATCGTGCTCACTTTTTAAAGTATATATATTATCTTTCACAGAGCTTTACTCTCTAGTGATATACCAATAGACAAATTGCTTCCAGGACATGGGGTCTTAGATGCACTGCTGAACTAAATCAAAAAGGTAATTCGTCAGGGTTGGCTGCTTCCTGGATTCTGCTTTTGGAGACCCTTTTGTAGGCTCTAATTGCTGAACATTGTGTGCTTCTTCTGATCTTCCAAAGCACACAAGTTTATAACTTGCCTTATTCTGTCTCCAATAATCATTCACCTAATATCAGGAAGGAAATAATTGCAACTGCACCAAAGAGATAGGGATGCCATGCCTTAGATGTATAGCAACTAAATTAGAGAAGGGTATGAGTTTTAAATGAGACCATCTATGTAAAGCACTTTGTAAATCTTAAAGAATTACAAAGGGGCTGGAGTCAGGAAGACTCATCTTCCTCATTTCAAATTCAGCTTCAAGATACTAACTGGGCAAGTCACTTAACCCTATTTCTTCAGTTTCCTCATGTGAGAAAGAAGTGGCAAGCCATACCAGTATCTCTGCCAAGAATACTTCAAATGGGGTCATGAAGAATCTGATCAACTGAAAACTACTGAACAACAGCAAAGAACAATCTAAATGCCCGTTATCATCATTTATAATTATCATCCTAGGGTTATTAGGCCTCTGATTTTGTTCCATTAGATAGTGAGTTCCCTGAAAACAAGAACTCTTTCCCCTTTTTCAAGGGCCTAGAATAATTCCTAGCATATAAGTGTCTAATAAATGTTTATTAATTCATTGATTGATGTTGATTCCATTCCTTCAGACTTCTATAGTACTCCTGCTGAGCTCAAGCAATATTTATAGAGCAATATAGTGATGTGCTGGTAAATGTATCTCTGGAGGGAAAAAAATATGTACATACACTTTAAAGTTTAATCTACATCATTAACACTTCTTTAAGTCTAAACAATCAACAAAATAATAAATCATGCCCCGATTTACATCAGAATACATCAGCAATGCAGTCATTTCTGATTTTTGAGTTATAAATTCTCACTCTGAAAAATGTAATAGTTGATCTCTTGAAAGCAGGTTAGACATGGCTTTAGCACACACCTTTTGGGAGGTACTTCCTTTATGGAGCAGCTCACAGAAATTTTTGCCCTGCTGGACTCTAAAAAAAAAAAATTCATCTGTTCAAGACTTTCATGTATACATCCAATTCAAGCTGAACAGACATTTAAGAACTATTTAGTTAACCACAAAGTAAACTGATAAGAAACATAGAATTCCTTCTAATCCTATGAAGTGGGCAATAAAAGAAGACTTCTATTACACATTTTTGGAAGCATGTTCAGCAAACTTCACATGGATCAACAGCAGGAGGAACATTTAATTGGTTAAAATTAATTATAATAGGAGAACTAATTAATTATAATAGGCCGCAATGTGGGCCTATTTGGTAGAATATGCTTTAAATGTGTTTTAAATGCTCCTTCTTTGTAACCCCTTTCCATTTTTCCTTTGTTCTCTTCTGTGTATTTGGTAGATGCCCCATTAATGCCCTTTTCATCCTTTTTTTTTTTGGAGGAAGGGAAAATATAGGATAGGAAAAGGAGCAGCACCATGATACTCCATAAACTGACATATATCAATATTAGTCTTTCTGACCTATGATTAGTCAATTATTAAGACTTTCAAAATTGTTTTCCTTTATAATATTGTAGTCATTGCTCTCCTGGTTCTGCTCTTTATTCTTGTATGAGTTCATCCCATATCTTTCCCCAGGGTTATTTGAATCCATCTCTTTCATCCTTTTTTATAACATGTTAATATTCCATTACATTTACATACTATAATTTATTCAACCCTCCCCCAATTGATTGGCACCCTTTTTGCTCCAGTTTTTTGCTGTGACTGAGTTGCTTTGTGTGTGGGAGGGGGAGGTGTATTATGTATTATGTATTTTTTAACATCCATGTCATTTCTCTCCACCTTTGATCTGGTATTTCTAGGCCAAAGGGTAATCATAGTCTAATGACTTCTTGGATATAGTTTAAAATTGTGTTCCAGAATCACTGGACCAATTCATAGTTTACCTACAGTGCATTAGTGCACCTGTCCTCCCAGAGCCCCTCCAATAATTGTCACTTTTCATCTTTGCCATTTTTGCTAATCTGTGTGTCAAGTGGAAACTCAGAGTGGTTTTCATTTGAATTTTTCCCATTTTAGTGATAGAGAGTATTTTTTTTCATATTATTATTGATAGCCAGAATTTCTTCTTTAGAGAACTGCCATCTGTATCCTTTTAGCATTGGAATGATTTTTTTTCTTATATATTTGTATCAATAGAAGACATGAATCATTTCAAAGGAGGAATAAGCAGGTCTTAGTTAATTGGATATAGTCAAAGAGTGCTAAATAGAAAATAGGCAAGAATATTGAGAGATAATTCCAATTTGCAGGATAAGATGATGTGATTGCACATGTGTAACCAATCTCAAATTGCTTGACTATTAATAAAGAGAGGAAGGGAAGGAAGAGAGGGAAAGAATTTGAAACTTAAAAAATTTTAATGAATGCCAAAAATAGTTTTTACAAGTAATTGGGGGGAATAAAATATTAAATTAAAAAAAGGAAAAGGAGAAGATGATGAACTTGATTTGAGATCTTTTTTAAAAATTACAAGGGTCACAAGATCATTGGTCTACAATTAGAACAATTCTCAAAGGCTATCCCATCCTACCTTATCTTTTTATAGATCAGGAATATGAGGGCACAGGAATTTAAATAACTTGCACAAAGCCACACACATAAAAAACATCAGAACATTTGAATACAATTTTTCTGACTCTGCTAGTTGACAGAGTAGATAGAGGCCATCTTCTTGGTTCAAATTCAATCTCAGACACTTACAAGCTGTGGGACCCTGGGCAAAATTCTGTAATTTGTAATGTGAGTTGGAGAAGGAAATGGTGTATCATTTTACCAAGAAAACATCAAATGGGATTTCAAAAAGTCAGACACAAATAAATTTTCTACAATAAGTTTTCTTCTTATATGTCTCCCTAAATATTACACTAGGCTATTTAAATAATCTTCTAGAAATCATCAAAAGGCTATTAAATGTGAAGAAACAAGTCATCCAAATTTTCAAATGAAAATAACCAATGAGAAGTAGGGAAGATGGTCTCTGAAGTCTGTAATGTTCTTCTCTAAAATATAATGTTCTCTGGGAGCAGGTTTCTTGGGGGGCTTTCCAAGTCTTGTCTCTTTTCTTGGGGCCCGGTTAGCTTTAATAGAAGCCTATCTCTCTCCTTGGTTCCAAGACCTTAAGCTGCCTTTTCTGGCTTGTGAATCTCCTCAACTGAATCCTGGCTGAGGCTCAGAGCTTCTGGGGGGCTTCTGTGTCTGGCCCTGAGAGCTTCTTGCTTATATGCTGTACACTGAGTATACACCAATCATTATATCACTAGGAAAACATTATTTGTTGTAAGATTAAATCAATGCTAAACTAGATTTAATCACTGTCTCCTCAATTCCACTTACTTAGCACTTTGTAAGAATCCTAACAGAAGTCCTTACCAATTCTAAGTCTATAATCTTTCAAAAAATATGAAATTAGAGCTAGGAGAAAAGGCCAAGACTAGACATATAGTTGTGTGAGTTATGACCAGAGAGGATAAAGTCATGAAAGAGAATAAGTTCTCTTTAGAAGTGAGCATGTGAATGATCCAAGATAATTCCAAAGGATTCAGGATGAAAAATGTCCTCTACATCCCAAGAAAGGACTGATAAGTCTGATTGGAGATTGAAACATATTATTTTTCATTTTTTTTATGTTCTTTTTTCTTTTGATCTGTTTTTCTTTTATAACATGACTAATATGGAAGTATGTTTTACATGATTTACTCATATATGACCTATATAACTATATTTACTATTTTAGGGAGAGTGGAAGTGAAAGAGAGAAGGAAAAAGTTAGGAATTTAAAAATTTTAATGATTTTTTTAAAGTTGTCTTTGGGGGTAATTAGAGAGGAACATAAAATACAATTTTTAAAAAAAGGAATAAATATGTAGAGAAAAAAGGTAAAGATCCAAGGCTCAAAGCAGGTTTGTATCTAAACTGCAAATTCATTATATGTCAACTCACTGTGTGGTACAAGAGCCAACAAAATTAGTGCTGTAGAAAGTTAAGAGAGGCATAATGTCCAGGACAGGGAAGGCAATAGACCTGAAGTCTGCATTTGTCTGATCAGAACATTTCAATTTTGGGCACCACATTTTAGCAAGGTCATTGATGCACTGGCGCATATCCAGAAGAAAGTGACCAGGAGAGTGAAAGGCCTGGAAATTCTGCCAGGAGAGTATTGGTTCAAGGAATTGATATTGATTGAAGAAGAGAAGCCTCGGAGAAGACTGATAGAAAATGTGCAGAAGGAGGATTGGACTTTGGTCCCAGAGAGTGGAACTAGAGACAGCTGAGTGGTTGGTTCAGTAGACAGAGTATTAGACCTGAAATAAGAGCACAAGTTCAAATCTGAACTCAGACACATTGTAACCATGGATCCATGAGCAAGTCACCTAACTCCTCTCTGCCTCAGTCTTCTCTTCATCAAAAAAAATGAGAATAATATTAGCATCTACCTTCCAGGATTATGGTGAGGATCAAATAAGATGAGACATAAAGTGCATTGTAAATGTTGAAGAATCGAATAAATTTCTATGGCAAGTGATGAGTAGGATGCTCTCAGAATAACCTGGTCCTCCATAAACTCAAGCAAAGTGAAATGTACTTTAACAAAGAAATAGCAAGGTTCTAGGATTATCAGTTGTGAATGATTGCTATTTTCACTAATACCATGATCATGAGTACTCTGAAGAACCTGTGATGAAAAATACTATCCATACCCAGAGAAAGTACTAATTCTGCTTGAATACAGATTGAAACATACTTTTTTTAAAAAAACTTTTTTTTTGAGGTTTTTTTGGGGGGAGTAGGGGAAATCTTTTTTTTTCACAACATGGCTTCTATGGAAACATTTTGCATAACTTCATATGTGCCTTCTTAATGAGGATTGGCAGTGGGGAGGAAGGGAGAGAATCTGGAACTCAAAGTTTTAAAAACAAATGTAAAAAATTGTTTTCCATGTAACTGGGGAAAAATAAAAATATTAAATAAAGAATTAAACAAATGCTAATTATTGTTGCTACTACTATTATGTAATTGCGGAACTTGCAGAGAGGATATTTTTACATGATGTAAAAAATTATTTAGCAAAAATTTAGTGGGTTGACCTCACCTGGGAAAGTGATGGATTCTTCCTCTTTGAAGATCTTCCAAGTAAGTTAGATAACCACTTGTCAAGTATGAGGATATGGTAAAAGTAGATTCATAACTAAGTATAGTTTAGACCCAGAAAATCTATGATTTTGTTATGGGGACACGTTGAGAAGGAGATTCATATTCAAGTAAGTTTGGATCCAGAAAGTCTCTGATTCCATAAACACAGACACCTGAGCTTTTCCTTGATTCTCCTATTAGCAGCATGGTTAATGAGTTGTAAAGACAATGAAATAAGCATCCTTTTAAAATTCATTAACATCTACTTCCGGTTAAGATGGCGGAGAGGAGGCTCACAGTTGCATAAGCTCCGTGCTTTCTCTCACTATCCACTTCATTACAAGCCTCTGAATCAATGCTTGACTGAAAAAAACCCACAAATAGTTACCAAAAGAAGCCATCCTTGAGATCCGCCAAGAAAGGTCTGTCTTTACTGGAGGGCTGGGGCGGTTTTAGATCCGGCGCAGGCTGAGGGCAGCGGCAGTGAGAGCACGGGAGCAGACTGGAGAGGGGGTGGAGAGTGATCGTAGCCGTTTCTGCGGGGAGAGCTTCGCTACAGGTTTGGATACTTTCCTCCGGCAGCAAGTCAACAGCCCAGCAGAGAAGCTAAAAACACCGGGGCTGAAGAATACAACCCCAAACAGCTGGAGTCTCTCAGGACCTGGCCGCCCCCCCCCCTTCCCCCCCCTCAGTGACTCAGCACGCTCTGGGATCTCAGAGCGCAGGCACAGCACAGTCCTGCTAGTGCCTCACTGCTGCCCCCTGCAGTCTGTAGAGGAAGCTCGGTAACACACCCAGCCCCCCCCCAAAGAAAGACTCCAGTTTTTTCTGTTTTTCTTTGGTAGTTTGTCTCTGATTAATAGACAGAATGAGCAAGAAGCTGAAGAGGACTTTAACCCTTGACAGCTTCTACACAGATAGAGAGCAGACTCTAAATCCTGAGGAGACTAAAAACAGGCAGTCCCCAGGTGATTCCCCAAAGGAGGAGATTGTCTGTTCCTCAGCACAGATGAACCTCATAGAAGTGATTAAAAAGGCTCTCACAAGGGAGCTAGAAGAAAAATGGGGAAAGCAGAGTGAGGCTTGGGAAAAGGAGAGGGAGGCTTGGCAAAAGAGCCTGGAGAAGTCAGTTAAAGAGAGAGTGGATAAAGAAGTAAAATCCTTGAAAAATAGGATTAGTGAACTGGAAACAGAAAACAGCTCTCTAAAAAACAAAATTGGCGAAATGGAAAAAAATTCCACAGAACAAAAGAACTCAATGGGACAATTAGAGAAAGATTTTTAAAAAGTGAGTGAAGAGAATACTTCACTGAAAATCAGAATTGAACAATTGGAATTGAATGACTCGAGGAGACAAGAAGAATCAGTCAAGCAAATCCAAAAAAATCAAACAATGGAGAAAAATGTGAAATACCTTCTGGGGAAGACAACAGACCTGGAAAACAGATCCAGGAGAGACAATCTGAGAATCATTGGACTCCCAGAAAAACATGATGAAAAAAAGAGCCTGGACACAGTCTTCCAGGAAATTATCAAAGAGAACTGCCCAGAAGTCATAGGAACAGAGGAAAAAATAAACATTGAAAGGATTCATCGATCACCCACTGAAAGGGATCCTAAAATCAAAACACCAAGGAATATAGTGGCCAAATGCCAGAACCCTCAGATGAAAGAAAAAATATTGCAAGCAGCTAGAAAAACCCAATTCAAGTATCAAGGAGCCACAATAAGGATCACCCAGGATCTGGCAGCATCCACATTAAAAGATCGAAGGGCCTGGAATATGATATTCCGAAAGGCTAAGGAACTTGGTATGCAACCAAAAATAACTTACCCAGCGAGAATGAGCATCTTTTTCCAGGGAAGAAGATGGACATTCAACAAAGTAAGCGAATTTCATCTATTTCTGATGAAAAAACCAGAACTTAACAAAAAGTTTGATCTACAAATATAGAACTCAAGAGAAATCTAAAAAGGTAAAGATTAATCTTGGGAACTATATTTGGACTATATAGATGTATAAAGAATACATGTATACCTTGTTCTAGAAATTGATGTGGAAAGGACATTGTACCAGAAAAAGGGTAAAGTGGGGGTAGTACATCTCATGAAGAGGCATAGGAAACCTATTATATTTGAGAGAAAGAATGGGGGGGATGAATATAGTGGGTATCTTACTGCCTTCAGAATTGGCTTTAAGTGAAAAAATCTTAAGACATATTCAATCTATGGTGAAACTTCTCCCATCTCATTGAAAAGTGAGAAGGGAAAAGTGGAAAGGGAAGGAACAAGCTAAGCGGAAGGGAATACGGGAACTGGGAGGGAAAGGGGTAAGATAGGGGGAGGAACTCTAAGGCGGGGGGAGGGACACTAAAAAGGGAGGGCTGTGAGAAGCAAGGGGTGCTCACAAGCTTAATACTTGGAAGGGGGGGAAAGGGGAAAGAAGGGAGGAAAGCATAAACCGGGGTTAACAAGATGGCAAGTAATACAGAATTGGTCATTCTAACCATAAACGTGAATGGGGTAAACTCCCCCATAAAGAGGAAGCGGTTAGCAGAATGGATTAAAAGCCAGAATCCTACAATATGTTGTTTACAGGAAACACACCTGAAGTGGGGAGATACATGCAGGTTAAAGGTAAAAGGTTGGAGCAAAATCTACTATGCTTCAGGTGAAGTCAAAAAAGCAGGGGTAGCCATCCTGATCTCAGATCAAGCTAAAGCAAAAATTGATCTAATTAAAAGAGATAAGGAAGGACACTATATCTTGCTAAAGGGTAGCATGGATAATGAAGCACTATCTATATTAAACATATATGCACCAAGTGGGGTAGCATCTAAATTCTTAAAAGAGAAACTAAGAGAGCTGCAAGAAGAAATAGACAGTAAAACTATAATAGTGGGAGATCTTAACCTTGCACTCTCAGAATTAGATAAATCAAACCACAAAATAAATAAGAAAGAAGTCAAAGAGGTAAATAGAATACTAGAAAAGTTAGATATGATAGATCTCTGGAGAAAATGTAATGGAGACAGAAAGGAATACACTTTCTTTTCAGCAGTTCATGGAACCTATACAAAAATTGACCATATATTAGGACATAAAAACCTCAAACTCAAATGTAGTAAGGCAGAAATAGTAAATGCATCCTTTTCAGACCACGACGCAATGAAAATTACATTCAACAAAAAAGCAGGGGGAAGTAGACCAAAAAATAATTGGAAACTAAATAATCTCATACTAAAGAATGATTGGGTGAAACAGCAAATCATAGACATAATTAATAACTTCACCCAAGAAAACGATAATAATGAGACATCATACCAAAATGTATGGGATGCAGCCAAAGCGGTAATAAGGGGAAATTTCATATCTCTAGAGGCCTATTTGTATAAAATAGAGAAAGAGAAGGTCAATGAATTGGGTTTGCAATTAAAAATGCTAGAAAAGGAACAAATTAAAAACCCCCAGTCAAACACTAAACTTGAAATTCTAAAAGTAAAAGGTGAGATCAATAAAATTGAAAGTAAAAAAACTATTGAATTGATTAATAAAACTAAGAGTTGGTTCTATGAAAAAACCAACAAAATAGACAAACCCTTAGTAAATCTGATTAAAAAAAGGAAAGAGGAAAATCAAATTGTTAGTCTTAAAAATGAAAAGGGAGAACTCACCACTAACGAAGAGGAAATTAGAGCAATAATTAGGAGTTACTTTGCCCAACTTTATGCCAATAAATTCGACAACTTAAATGAAATAGAAAAATACCTCCAAAAATACAGCTTGCCCAAACTAACAGAGGAAGAAGTAAATATCCTAAACAGTCCCATCTCAGAAAAAGAAATAGAACAAACTATCAATCAACTCCCTAAGAAAAAATCCCCAGGACCAGATGGATTTACATGTGAATTCTACCAAACATTTAAAGAACAATTAACTCCAATGTTATATAAACTACTTGAAAAAATAGGGATTGAAGGAGTCCTACCAAACTCCTTTTATGACACAGATATGGTACTGATACCTAAACCAGGTAGGCTGAAAACAGAGAAAGAAAATTATAGACCAATCTCCCTAATGAATATTGATGCTAAAATCTTAAATAAAATATTAGCAAAAAGATTACAGAAAATTGTCACCAGGATAATACACTATGACCAAGTAGGATTTATACCAGGAATGCAGGGCTGGTTCAATATTAGGAAAACTATTAGCATAATTGACTATATCAATAACCAAACAAACAAAAACCACATGATCATCTCAATAGATGCAGAAAAAGCATTTGATAAAATCCAACATCCATTCCTAATAAAAACACTTGAGAGCATAGGAATAAATGGACTTTTCCTTAAAATAGTCAGGAGCATATATTTAAAACCATCAGTAAGCATCATATGCAATGGGGAAAAACTGGAACCTTTCCCAGTAAGATCTGGAGTGAAGCAAGGCTGCCCACTATCACCATTATTATTTAATATCGTATTAGAAACACTAGCCTCGGCAATAAGAGTCGAGAAAGATATAAAAGGAATTAGAGTAGGCAATGAGGAAACCAAACTATCACTCTTTGCAGATGATATGATGGTATGCCTAGAGAACTCCAGAGATTCTACCAAAAAGCTATTGGAAATAATTCATAATTTTAGCAAAGTAGCTGGCTACAAAATAAATCCCCATAAATCCTCAGCATTTTTATACATCACCAACAAAACCCAACAGCAAGAGATACAAAGAGAAATTCCATTCAGAATAACTGTTGATACCATAAAATATTTGGGAATCTATCTACCAAAGGAAAGTCAGGAATTATATGAGCAAAATTATAAAAAAGTCTCCACACAAATAAAGTCAGACTTAAATAATTGGAAAAATATTAAGTGCTCCTGGATCGGCCGAGCGAACATAATAAAGATGACAATACTCCCTAAACTAATCTATTTATTTAGTGCTATACCAATCAGACTTCCAAGAAAATATTTTATTGATCTAGAAAAAATAACAACAAAATTCATATGGAACAATAAAAAGTCGAGAATCTCAAGGGAATTAATGAAAAAAAAATCAAATGAAGGTGGCCTAGCTGTACCTGATCTAAAATTATATTATAAAGCAGCAGTCACCAAAACCATTTGGTATTGGCTAAGAAATAGATTAGTGGATCAGTGGAAAAGGCTAGGCTCACAAGACAGAATAGTCAATTATAGCAATCTAGTGTTTGACAAACCCAAAGCCCCTAACTTCTGGGAAAAGAATTCATTATTTGATAAAAACTGCTGGGATAATTGGAAATTAGTATGGCAGAAATTAGGCATGGACCCACACTTAACACCATATACCAAGATAAGATCAAAATGGGTCTGTGACCTAGGCATAAAGAACGAGACTATAAATAAATTAGAGGAACATAGAATAGTTTATCTCTCAGACTTGTGGAGGAGAAAGAAATTTGTGACCAAAGATGAACTAGAGACCATTACTGATCACAGAATAGAAAATTTCGATTACATCAAATTAAAAAGCTTTTGTACAAATAAAACTAATGCAAACAAGATTAGAAGGGAAGCAACAAACTGGGAAAACATTTTCACAGTTAAAGGTTCTGATAAAGGCCTCATTTCCAAAATATATAGAGAACTGACTCAAATTTATAAGAAATGAAGCCATTCTCCAATTGATAAATGGTCAAAGGATATGAACAGACAATTTTCAGAGGATGAGATTGAAACTATTACCACTCATATGAAAGAGTGTTCCAAATCATTATTGATCAGAGAAATGCAAATTAAGACAACTCTGAGATACCACTACACACCTGTCAGATTGGCTAAGATGACAGGAAAAAATAATGATGAATGTTGGAGGGGATGCGGGAAAACTGGGACACTAATGCATTGTTGGTGGAGTTGTGAACGAATCCAACCATTCTGGAGAGCAATCTGGAATTATGCCCAAAAAATTATCAAATTGTGCATACCCTTTGATCCAGCAGTGTTTCTATTGGGTTTATATCCCAAAGAAATACTAAAGAAGGGAAAGGGACCTGTATGTGCCAAAATGTTTGTAGCAGCCCTGTTTGTAGTGGCTAGAAACTGGAAAATGAATGGTTGCCCATCAATTGGAGAATGGCTGGGTAAATTGTGGTATATGAATGTTATGGAATATTATTGTTCTGTAAGAAATGACCAGCAGGATGAATACAGAGAGGACTGGCGAGACTTACATGAACTGATGCTAAGTGAAACGAGCAGAACCAGGAGATCATTATACATTTCGACAACGATATTGTATGAGGACATATTTTGATGGAAGTGGATTTCTTTGACAAAGAGACCTGAGTTTCAATTGATAAATGACGGACAAAAGCAGCTACACCCAAAGAACGAACACTGGGAAACGAATGTAAACTATCTGCATTTTTGTTTTTCTTCCCGGATTATTTATACCTTCTGAATCCAATTCTCCCTACGCAACAAGAGAACTGTTCGGTTCTGCAAACATATATTGTATCTAGGATATACTGCAACATATCCAACATATAAAGGACTGCTTGCCATCTAGGGGAGGGGGTGGAGGGAGGGAGGGGGAAAAAATCGGAACAGAAACGAGTGTCAATATAATATAATTATTAAATAAAAAATTAAAAAAAAATTCATTAACATCTGGGAAAGAGATCAGACTAAATTAATGAATAGTCTGAAATTTAGAAGATAAGGAATTTAGCTTGTTAGGCAGTTAACCCAAGATAAAGTTGTAAGTCAAAAAAAAAAAAATGATTTGGATTTTTTTTATTCTCCAACTTCCTCTTTTAAGACTCTTCTCCCCATCCAAGGACCTATCCCATATTTAATTCCTGCTGGAGCTGGCTCTCAATCAGCCATCATAATTATTCCCTAATTGTTAATTGCTTTATCATCTAACAGAGGCATAAGTTATGAGATTTTCCATGGGGTAGTTTCATTTTTAAGTGGAGACACTTTCACAGTCTAAAGAACTGTCAAAAAGTTTATTTTCATGTGTTTTTCTTATTAGAATGAAAGCTTCTTGAGGGCAGTACTTTTTTGCTTTTCTATCCTCAAGATTTAATACAGTACTTTTATACTTAATAAATTTTTATTTAATAAATAAAAGCTTACTAGCAATGCAGTGGGTATTTCTAGTCATAGAAAGCTGCTTAACTCCCTAAGATTTTATTTTGGCTAAACATGTTAAAGTATATCTTAAATACAATATATGTATACAGATCCATACAGTTCACTTGTTGCACAAGAAAAATCGGATTCAGAAGGTAAAAATAACCTGGGCAGAAAAACAAAAATGCAAGTAGTCCACATTCATTTCCCAGTGTTCCTTCTCTGAGTGTAGCTAATTCTGTCCATCATTGATCAATTGGAACTGAATTGATCTTCTCATTGTCAAAGATATCCACTTCCATCAGAATATATCCTCATTAAGTATTGTTGTTTAAGTGTATAATGATCTCCTGGTTCTGCTCATCTCACATAGTATCAATTCACATAAGTCTCTCCAAGCCTCTCTGTATTCATTCTGCTGGTCATTTCTTACAGAACAATAATCTTCCATAACATTCATATACCACAATTTACCCAGCCATTCTCCAAATGATGGGCATCCATTCATTTTCCAGCTTCTAGCCACTACAGAAAGGACTGTCACAAACATTCTTGCACATACAGGTCCCTTTCCCTTCTTTAATATTTCTTTGGGCTATAAGCCCAGTAGTAGCACTGCTGAATCAAAGGGTATGCACAGTTTGATAACTTTTGGGGCATAATTCCAGATTGCTCTCCAGAATGGTTGGATTCATTCACAACTCCACCAACAATGCATCAGTGTCCCAGTTTTCCCTGCATCCCTTCCAACATTCATCATTATCTTTTCCTGTCATCTTAGCCAATCTGACAGGTATGTAGTGGTATCTCAGAGTTGTCTTAATTTGCATTTCTCTGATTAATAGTGATTTGGAACATCCTTTCATATGAGAAGAAATAATTTCAATTTCATCATCTGAAAATTGTCAGTTCATATCCTTTTATCAATTGGAGAATGGCTTGATTTCTTGTAAATTAGAGTCAATTCTCTCTATATTTTGGAAATGAGGCCTTTATTAGAACCTTTTACTGTAAAAATATTTTCCTAATTTATTGCTTCTCTTCTAATCTTGTTTGTATTAGTTTTGTTTGTACAAAAGCTCTTTAACTTGATATAATCAAAATTTTCTATTTTGTGATCAATAATGATCTCTAGTTCTTTGGTCAAAAATTCCTTCCTCCTCCATAAGTCTGAGAGGTAAACTATCCTATGTTCCTACAATTTATTTAAAGTCTCGTTCTTTATCCTTAAATCATGAAAGCATTTTGATCTTATCTTGGTGTATGGTGTTAAGTGTGGGTCCATGTCTAATTTCTGCCATACTAGTTTCCAGTTTTCCCAGCAGTTTTTGTCAAATAGTGAATTCTTTTTTTTTTTTTTGAAGGTCTCCAGAGCCATTGTTTTTTTTTTTTATTTAATGATTACTTTATAATGACAACATTATTCCTTGCACTCGTTTCTTTTCCGATTTTTTCCCCCTCCCTCCCTCCACCCCCTCTCCTAGATGGCAAGCAGTCCTTTATATGTTGGATATGTTGCAGTATATCCTAGATACAATATATGTTTGCAGAACCGAACAGTTCTCTTGTTGCATAGGGAGAATTGGATTCAGAAGGTATAAATAACCCGGGAAGAAAAACTAAAATGCAGATAGTTCACATTTGTTTCCCAGTGTTCGTTCTTTGGGTGTAGCTGCTTATGTCCGTCATTTATCAATTGAAACTTAGGTCTCTTTGTCAAAGAAATCCACTTCCATCAAAATATGTCCTCATACAATATAGTTGTCGAAGTGTATAATGATCTCCTGGTTCTGCTCATTTCACTTAGCATCAGTTCATATAAGTCTCGCCAGTCCTCTCTGTATTCTTCCTGCTGGTCATTTCTTACAGAACAATAATATTCCATAACATTCATATACCACAATTTACCCAGCCATTCTCCAATTGATGGGCATCCATTCATTTTCCAGTTTCTAGCCACCAAATAGTGAATTCTTATCCCAAAATTTGGGATCTTTGGGTTTGTCAAACACTGGATTGCTATAGTTATTGACTATTTTGTCCTATGAACCTAACCTATTCCACTAATCAACTAGTCTATTTCTTAGCCAATACCAAATGGTTTTGGTGACCTCTGCTTTATAATGTAGTTTTAGATCAGATATAGCTAGGCTACCTTCATTTAACTCCCTAAAATCTTAACTAATTCAGTTCCTTTCAACAAACTGACTAAATGTCTACTATGAGCAGAAACTGTACTAGTTACTGGAGCTGCTTTAATCAGAGTCCCTGCCTTCTTAGATCTTAGTTTTATGGGGGTTTAGAGAGGGTAAAGGAGAGAAGTCTAAATAATTATAATAAATAATATTGTATAAGTGCATCAGAGAGATACACAACAAATATCAACAAATATTTATTAAGCCCCTACAAATACTAAGCACTGAACTGGGTCAGGGAAGATTTTAAGAAAAAGGTGTCATTTGAATTGGGTTTTAAAGGAAGTATAAGGTTTCAATAGTAAAATAAGAAACAAAGAAATAGTACTTTAGGTATGAGAGATAGCATGGGCAAAGATATGGGGTTAGAAAAATGCAAATTCTGTTATGAGCATAATAGTCCAATTTGACTGAAACCTTGATTATTGTGGAGAAAAGTCATGTTGTCTCACATTAGTATATCACTTTAAGGTTTAAAAAGTACTTTACAAATATCATCTAAGTTGATTTTTACTATAATCTTGCAAGGGTGAAAGTTTTTTCACTAGATTGCTATTTTTCAGATGAGATTCAGAATGTTTGCTATTTACCAAAGGTGACATAGCTTACTAGTGGCAGGATCAGGATTTAAAGCAATCTTCTAAATGAAATCTATTCTTCTAAATGGTCTTCTAAAATGAAATCTATTGCTTTTGACCCCCTTTTTAATTATACCACAACAAAGTAGGGTGCTATCAGATTGTATGTGGCCTTGAATGTCAGACAAAAGAGTCTGAACTTTACTCAACAGACAGCAAGGACTCACGGAAAACTTTTAAGCAGTGGAATGAAGATTGGATTGAAAGTGGAGCTAGTAAGAAAGGAAGACTTGTTAAAGGCTGTATAAATCCAGTCCTGTTCCTGAGGCCATAAGAATAGAGAAATGATATTGGAGGTGACCTAGAGATTCTGTAAGTGCTATGGGAGGCCATGTGGTTCAGTGGCTGGAGACCTGAACTTGGAGTCAAGAAGGCACAGATTTGTTTTTTAAAAGTAAGTGCTGGTTACAGCTGTCAAAGAAACTACCCTCTACAACACTTTCCCCTCCCTTCCCAGCAGCTCCCACACTCTGCTCTATTCCTAGTGTCAATTTAAGAATTGTAGCATGTTAAAAAAAGGACCTCATAGGATTTATTTCATTTCTGTTATGGGCTAAGGACGTATAAAAGTGAATGAGAAAATTCAAAAACCTTCAGAAAGCCTATAGTGTTCTAGGTTTTTAAAAAAATAGTTTTTCTTAAGTGTTGTTTTTTCTGTTCTAATGATCAATCTTTCTAACATTTTCTAGCTCTGTCTTTATTTATTATCTAACCAGAAATCGAGGCACTCTGGTAGTTTAAACACTATGTGATGATGAATAAATACATTCAACCATCAGGGGAAATCACCAGTAAACTCATTATCAATTAACATTCATTGAACTGTAGATTTCCAAGTCCCTTCTGGGTGATGAATGAGCAGATTATTGGATGGCTAGATTCCCATTTGGATATACAGGACAAGCAGTGTCAGGCCTGGAGGGTGACGGTAGGAGGCAACTGAGTAAAAGAGAGATAAAAGGAAAGGTCTGATAAATTCTCAACTTGCCAGGCTGATAGTTTCATCTCTCTGAAAACAAAATAGACTACAAGAGAAACTTTTACTCTGGCTTGATCCCAATCAACCAGGGTTAGCAGAATCATAATTAATCAACTGATCAAATCAATTGATAAGCATTTAAGAAGCACTTGTTGTGTGTCATTAATTTCACCTTTGTGACTTCTTTCAAATAGGTCCCTTTCTATTCTCTGACATTGCCACCACTCTGGTTTATGCTCTTATCTCCTCAAGTTTTGACTGCGGCAGTAACCTGCTAGTGGGTGTGCCTGCCTCAAATCTCCCCTCACTCCAGTCCACCCCCCTTTCAAACACCAAAGTGATATTCCTAAACCACAGGTCCAGCTGTGTCACCTATTCCTCTACCCCCCACTCCAGTGGTTCCCTATCAACTTCAAGTTAAAATATTAAATCCCCTGTTTTGTATTCAAAGCCCTTAATAACTTCACCCTTACTCCCTACCTTTCTAGTTTTCTTAACTTTCCTAAGAAGCTCACAGCTGGAACTATTGAGCAAAGATTTCATTTAGAAGGTGAAACAAGTCATAGCTAGCAGAGGAGTGAATAAGCTTTGCCTTTAGATACTAATACCTGAAATACATATTTCTTCCTTGGTGGATACAATTTAAGGTTTCATCCCTATAGGTCTACAGGTCTTGCCTTGTAGCCTCCTGAAGATTTAGAGCACAATCATCCCAATAAGACTCTTGGCTCCTCATCTAGCATCCACAAGACAGAGATGAAGCACCGCCTTACTTTCTCTCCCCAGCAACCCTCAATGTCCTCAACCCCCTGATTCAATTTAATTTGGGCTGAGAAGAGTTTCAATCACTTAAATCTCTATTCTTTAGTTCTTTTGAAGTGACAAAGTCCTTGAAAGGAAGTAACCCTGCCCTCCTAAGTGTATTCATGATACTAAGAAAAGGGAACACTAGTGCTAGCCAGACATATGGACTAGATTTTATGAAAGCAAATTTTTAAAAGGTTAAAGAGAACATAAAAAAGCTTTAATGGATAGTCTCCATTGGGGAATATAGCACGTTAGCAGAGCTGTAACTTGGGTAAGGGCAGTTAGGTGGCTCAGTGGATAGTGCTTCGGGCTTGGAATCAGGAAGACTCATCTTTATGATTTCAAATGTAACTCCAGACATTTACTAACTTTGGGATCCCAGGCAAGTCACTTGATCCTGCTTACCTCAGTTCCTCATCTGTAAAATGGGCTGGAGAAGAAAATGACAAATCAGTCCAGTATCTCTGCCAAGAAAACCTCAAACAGGGACATGACTGAAATGACATAACAACAACAAAAGCTAAGGCAAGACTATTGGTCTATTGTTCTGGGTTCTGATATTTGCAGGGTAAGTCAGCAACAGAAATAAATGAGCTCAGCATCTGGTTAATAAGATAACAAGGTGAAATCCAACATATCAATCCTTCCTCTCTCAGGTGCTACTCTCTTGACAAACTTTTTCTCTCTTCCAAGCATCAATGTGGCCTGCTGCCTATATCTCTGCACCCCCAACTGAATTTGCATTTACAAATTGATTTAATATGTTTTATATTTTTTGCTCCAGTTCTTAGCTATAACTTTGATTATGGAGACAGGAACAGAAGTTATTATTATCTCCTCTCTACCCCACCATGAAACCCTGACCATACAAATGCTTCTTAATAATAAAAAAAGATCAAGGCAGCTAAGTGGTACAGTGGATAGAGTACCAGCCCTGTAGCCAGGAGGACCTGAGTTCAAATCTGATCTCAGACACTTAATACTTCCTAACAGTATGACTGTGGGCAAAACACTTAACCCCAATTGCCTCAGCAAAAGTTACTAATAAAGATCTTTATTGATATCTCTTATTTTTGCATTAACATTTCCTTCTGCATTCTTCCCCTACTTTCTTCCAGAAAGCCATCAATTATAGTCAAGAATTTCTTTATTAAGAGGAAGAGAAATCAGGGAGCCAAACCAACCAACCTATTGAAAAAAATATGATGTGATAAACCATGTTGCACCCAAATGGAACCCTCCCCACCTCCACAAAAGAATAGGGATGGGGATAGAGGGGAAATTTCTTCTTATACCTCATCTTCAGAGGCAAGATTGCTCTTTATAACCATTTCATTTCATTTCATTTCTGTTTTGTGGTGTTTACTCTTTCCATTTCCATTGCTGTACTCATTGTGCATATAGTTTCTTGGCTCTATTTACTTCATTTAATCATACACATATTTTCTAAATAAAAAAAGAGAGATACATCCAAAAATTAAAAGAAAGAATAAAAGTTTTCTTTTTAAAAATTAAATTGTATGAATACATTTTGTTTTTATATCACCCACATTGCTCAAAGTATGCTTCCCTCCTCTTTCTCCTCTTGGAGAGTCATTCTTTGTATAATTCCATTCCCCAAACCTATTGATATAGGATTTTCTATTCATGGTAGCAAGTATCTGTGTAAGGGGCAGAGAGGTGTTGTCAAAAGTGAGAGATCTCTTCAGTCCCAGCAGTCTTAGAGTTTTCTTCTCTTCTCTGAGTCTCTTGAGACTTCACATGCTTCTGACTGTCAGCTTCAAGAGGAAAAATGGACAAAACCAATCCTACTTTCAAGTTGTTGAAGGAAAAGAACGTGGAAAGACATGCGAGAAACTGGCAATCTCTAAAACTTCCTTCTCCCCAGCTTGTTACTTTAAAGGCTTTGGGAAATTCCCCTTTAGTAAGACTCAAAACTCTCTTGGTTAAGCTAGGTTATTTCATTTCCAGTGGGAGAGCTCCTTCACTCTTTATTGTCTGGTGCATGTTCTCCTAATATGTCATCTCTAATTTCTGTTTACTATAATTTGGATAAAAGAGTTTTTTGATTAAGCATTATGAATATTCATTGAGAAAATTTGGGAGAAAGGATTTCAAGCCATGGGAATAAAGCTTGGGGTCCTCCTGATTTCTCCAATAATGAAACAATGGTCAGAAATTAGTTTGAACCTGATCATATTCCTTAGATTAACAATATTTGAAGGAATAGTTAGATAAAATAATAGTGTAGCATCTTTCTCTCTGAGAAGAGCAGAATGCTAGCTTCTGGCCTCAAGTTTCTGCTTTCCTACCTGACAGAAATTAAAATTATCCTTCAAGAAGGGAGAAAAGAGGAAAGGCTAGAGATATCTATTCTGCCTTCTTTCTAGACACCCAATGACATTCTCCATGTATATATGGAAGATAGCTCCTCACAACTGATAGGATCTCACTATATTTATACTAAAGAATAAAACGTAGGAAAAACATTTTAGCAGCACTTCATATAGTGCTCAGACATAACAAATACCAAATCCTTCTGGACTAACAACCATTCATAACAATCTCTGTAAATAAATAGCATGAGGCCTTCTCATCTCTTCTTTGGGGTCAAGGTTAGTTGGCTATGATATCTTGGCATATAATTTTAATTGTTTTGTTATGGTCGTTGTTGTTCTTTCCATTTGCATGATTCATTTTGTCCCCTGGTTCTGCCATATGTCATTTTAAGTCAGTTTATATAAATCTTCCCATGCTTTTCTGGGTTAATCATATTCATCTTTTCTTTACTGCAGGTAATATGACTTCAACCATTATTTTTCACTATAGAAAGTATAGTTATAAGCAGTTTTTACAGAGAGCGTTCTGATGAGATCAGATTTAAAAGGATCATACAGGAGATGGGAAGAGTGAAAAATAACCAAAAATTAATGCAAAAGAACCTAAAGAAACAGTAAGAAAGGCTTAAATCTAGAATGAATTGAAATTCTGAAAAATCCAGAACAAAAGGATTTTCCTTTAAATTTGGAGCAAAAACAAGAAAGAGATTAAAAAATTATATACTATTTAGGACAGATGGGATCGTATTAGCAAATGACAAAGAAACAACAAAGCTGTTATTTAATACGACTATCTTCTCCAGGAAGGGAATTGTTCTTCCAATTAGAAAGAGTGAAACAAACACCAAAAGACAATCATATTTGCCTGAATTATTATCTAGTCCTCTTACTTAGATTCACATAAATCCTAGCAGAAAGGCAGAAGAACATTTACTCACATATTCATCACATAGAATAATGGTAAGAGTATTGAATGAAGATCAAGAAGGACTGGATTCCAGTACTGGCTCTCATTCTAGCCGCACAACCTTTCTTCATCTGTTAAATATGAGTAACAATATTTGTAGTATCTATATGGTTCAAAGTATCATTGGAGTCAGAAGAGGAAGATTCAATTCTGCCACTCTGTGACCAAAGTCAAGGAACTATATATATATATATATTTAGTGAGAGAGAGAGAGAGAGAGATTTCTGAGGCAATTGGGGTTAAATGACTTGCCCAAGGTCACACAGCTAGGAAGTGTTACGTGTCTGAGGTCACATTTGAACTCAGGTCCTCCTGATTTCAGGGCTGGTTCTCTATTCACTGTTCCACCTAGCTGCCCCATCCCCTTCTCTTTTAAGGTAGTATCAAGAAAATCCTAAATGGGATTACAAAGAATTGGAAACAATTCAAACAAGTAGGTAACAAGAAAATAACAAGTACCTTAAGAGGTACTTTTTTTTTAAAGATTATCATTATTGAAACATTAATGTGGATTGAAGAGATCAAGCAATGACCAAAGATAAGTTCAGAAACTATTTCTATTTCTCTTCATCTGGCCTTCTCTTTCTTGTCTCTTTCTCCCTACATGTGTTTCTTCTTTTCCTCCCCTTGTTTATCCTGTTTCTTCAACCTTCCTGTTTCTTCAAACCCTCTTCTCTTTCTCCCTTTTTTCTTTCTTTCCTTCCTCTTTTCCCTATTCCCCTTTAAATTATTTCTCCTTCATTGGTCCACAAAATGAAACAAAACACTTTGTTGTTAGTTATATTTATTTAACTTTCATGTTCCTTATTTTTAATTTTGAAAGAAATTAGAATAAATCTGGTTAAGTCACTTAACCCCATTTGCCTCAGTTTCCTCATCTGTAAAATGATCTGGAGAAAGAAATGGCAAAGCACTCCAATATCTTTGCCAAGAAAATCCCAAATGGGGTCATAAAGAATCTGACATAGCTGAAACACTTGGACAATGTGAAAGAAGAAGAATTAGAAGCCATGTTTCCATGTAACCTTTAAAGATTTACCAAAAAACTAGATAAGGATTTCTTAGTTTGAAATCCACAGATGCCAATGCATAGATTTTAGGGAGGGGAGGACTCTCTATTTCAATGGGAGAAAAAAAAATCTTTTTTCCAGTGTAGTTTCTTTAGCAATTCTATGTATTTTATTTTAGGAATTTAAAAATATAATTCTGCAAAGAAATCCACAGGCTTTGCCAAAATGCCAAATAATTTCCATAACACACAAAATAAAAAATGTCCCTGGTGTACATGCTAAAGAAATATGAAGCTTAGATTTGAATTGGTCTCTGCCCTCCTGGAATTTACAGGAATCAAGTCTAGTAGTAGGGTTACAGCTCTGCTCATAAGCTATATTCCCTGTTGGAAATTCTAACCATAAACAATTAACATGAATATGAAATATGTCATGCATATGCATAACAAATTAGCATATGCAACATTACATGATACTTCCATTAGAGACTTGTATAAGTTGTAAAACAAAGTGCTTTGTGAGATCACAGATTTAGAGCTAGAAGGAAGCTCAGACCCCCCCCCCACTAGACTCACACCCTATTTTACAATGAAGGCATTTGAGGTTCACAGGATGTGAATGATATGGTCAAGATCACACAAGTCGCAGCAGAGCCAAGATGCAAACAGTTCCTCCAAATCCAAAGCCAGTGAGAGCTTTTTCTACTTTGCACTATGCTAATCCATGGGTTGGTCTTGGATGTCTTTTAAAGGTCTATTATTTGATTTTTCCAATGATCCAGGGTCAGGCTGACCTGTAAAGTTATGAAATGGGTTGAATTCTTCCCCATGGAAAAAATAATAATAATATAGCACTCATTACTGAAAGGAATTTCTCTCAGGAGGTCTCTCTGTTAGTTGGAGAGAGTTGGTGGGCATCATGAAGGCTGAACAAATCTTACTAGATACATCCCCGTCTTCTAACACATTACAACCTAAGGCTTCAAAGTCCAAATGAGCTCCTTTGCAGAGTTATTTTATCTTTGGTTGTCCTAAGCCCTAGCTTCCCGTGGCATGCTCTGCTCTTTATAGAAGCCATTGGGCTGACGGAGCAGAGAGCAGATGGCTTTAATGACTTGGCCTGGAGCCCCTGTCAGCACAGAGACCCCTCCCGCTTCACATTTTCAGCACTGCCACCTGGGGAGTATAAACTGTCCTGCCACAAACAGGGATCCTTGCTGTCACTACCTCCATCCATGGCCTGACCCACAGGCAAGCCTGAACTGTGTGCTCTCATGTGTGGCCCTGCTCACTCAGGGATATTCCAAAGCCTGAACCACTGCTAACCTGTACCTGACTGAGAGAGCCAGGGTGGGAGGGAGAGGAACAGCAGGGTGACACTCATTGTAAGAGGTTAACCAAGGCTAGAATGGGCTCCAGCGATAGTGTGATTAAAATCATAATAATATTAATTCTGTGCAAGACAAGAAACCCAGCAAACTAATCCAGACCTCCAGATTTGTTGCAAAACTTTATTTCCCAGTCGTGGAATTTAGTCTAGTCTGGGAAACAAGTTGGCTGAAACTTCAAACCCTCGGAAAAATGAATAGCCTGCAGAATTGCTGTGTTTCACTTATTTTTACTGCTCATCTTTCCCCCAAACTACCCTTTCTCTCAGTCCAGTCACAAAGTCAGAGAAGAGACCTCAGATGCCTTCAAGTTCTTGCCCTTACCTGAGTAAGAATTTCTACTATCACATACCCAAAAAGTGGTCAATTGTCTTCCCATCCCTCCCCATATTCCTGGGCAAAGCAGGGACTTTTCGCCTGGAGTTCATTAGCTTGTTTGTTTTTAATATTTTGGTAATTATATTTCAACATAATTAGTTTCCTTTGTAATTCTTTTGTATTTTATTTTATGCATTTAGAAACATTCTTTTGTGAAAGGGCTCCATGGGCTTCACCAGACTGCCAAGGAATCCATTATATATCCCAAAATGTGATAAGACCTGATTAAAGACACTATAATATTCCACACAGGCAAACACAACATAGAGCCTAAAAGTTCCATTCCTCATATTCTCTTAGCTCCCAGACCATAGATTCTCTTAACCAAACAAAGAGGAAAGCAAAGGCATGGATGATTACAATTTCTATCAGCATCTTGTGTGATTCCTTCCAAATCTGGCATATGAGAAAAAAATACTAAATTGATCAGCTGACCTAAAGCAGTAGAATGTCCTAGATACAACTGTTATACACGAGGGCACTATCCACTGGGGAATGCTTGTGCCTTAGCTGGAAAGTCTCCTCAATCTGTCTCCATTTCTAGTTGCTTACAAGATGAGAAAGAGAGAGAAAAAACTGCTAAGCAATAACTTGAGGATTTAAAAATCCCATCTCTAAAAGAAAGGAGTTGGGAAAGATTATCTGACCCAACTCTTTCATTTTAAAAATAAGGAGAATGAGGTCTAGAAGTAAAATGACAGCTCAAGGTCACAAGGTCCACTCATCTCTTAGGAAATTAGAGCCTACCTGGGAATCTTGCTGTCTGCCCTAATATTATCCTTCTCTATCTAGAACAGACCCCCAGAGGTCAGGATCTCTCCCCTTCTTTCTCTGTGTCCTAACAAACTGACTTTGGAACTCCATCCACCCAGAGGTTGATCTATCCTGACTGAAGGGTAAGTACAAACTCACTTAACCTACAACTGATAAGATATAGTGGTTTTTTTATCTTTTGAGTCATGGATCTCTTTGACAATCCAGTGAAACCTATAAACTTCTCAAAATAATGTTTTTAAATATATAAAACAAAATATATAGAATTACAAAGGAAACCAATTCTGTTTAATAACAATTAACGTTTATTTTAAGTTCATGAATTTCAGATTAAAAATCTTGCTGGGTCATCCCAACCAGCCATCTACCAAAAAATACTTCCATTTTTAGTCATCTGTTTTAACTTTATAGGACTTATTCTCTTTTTCCAACAGTGATCCAATTAATTGTACCATTGTTAGTGAGAAGGACTTGACAATCACTATGGTTTTAGAACTCTACTCATTGTCCCTGTGATTTCCTGAATCAAAACTCTCTACCTTGGCTACCACTTCTCTGTGTTCTCTCCCTTTGACAGACTGTAAGTCACTGCACTTACTGTGTAACTCATTTTCTGTATCGTGGAATAATGGTATTGGAGTAGAGAGGACCTTGCAAGTTCCTTCCTGCTTCAAATTCCATAATGATATGATCCTGATATTAGGCCACTAAATAAAAGGTCCTACTTCAGATTGTCATACGTGATAGCAGCTCTGTTATCATTCATTCATCATACTCAGAGTCTTATAAATAAATATTTCAGAATTTCCTATGTATTAATATTGGAAGCAATGTCTCTGAGGTTTATATCCTTGGTCTGACCTCATCATTGTCATTGATGTACCTATATGAGTATTATTGTAAGGAAAGCATTTTGTAAAATTTAAAGATCTGTATTAATATAATATCATGTCATTCTTATCTTTTTTGTGGAGTTTAGATTTCAAGGACCCAAATGATGCATTTGAGATATAGAACCAAATGATGAGATTGATGTAGTCATCAAATGTTGGGATTCAGTCATGTGAAGAATTCAAAATGGCATTATCTTTGGCAAAAAGGTAGGTTTTTTATTTAAGAGAAGAGATTACAGTCAAAATGAGAAGATATAGTAAGACATCAGGAGTGGTAAATATGAAATAAAGTTGGAGGAGCAATAGAAAAGGAGTTCAAATGAAAGAAAGGAGTTTGGAAGAATCCATTGAAGTAATATGCCATCAGGTCAGAGTATTCCACTGACTGGCAGGCTAAATCCATAATCTAGCACCCTAAAGAGTTAGTTAGCTATAAGAAGGAGAAAGACACTATGAGGAATGGGGAGGATGAGGAGAAAGACAACCAGAAAGCACACCTTGAAGCAAACTGACCCAAAAGGGATTCAGTAAAGATGGGGTGGGCTGTGAACAGATTTATAGGGGAAATTTAACCTCAGGGGTTTGACATAACTTGGATTTCTGACTGGATGCAACAAGGTGGGGTTATCCATGATCTCCACAGAGGGTGAGACTATAAAGTCAAACCGATTCCCATCAATGCCCTTCCCTGCTTGCCTCGGGGAGTAATCTTATCAAAACTTCAGACTTTCTGTACCAACTTCACTCAGTGACTCAGGACCTCATCAGAGGGACAATTAATGAGCCTGTTATTATTCTTATACATTGAATGTTCTTTGGACTATTGTGAAAGATGGATAAAACAAAGATAGGACAACAATTCTTGATAAATGAATAAAAGTATTGGGATACCAGCTCATCTTCTATAGGCTCATTAAAACCATTTTCAGTTCAACAATAGTAATGGACAGGATAATGGGGGTAATAACTACCACTTCCTGTTCCTTTTTCTAAGTCTCTATACTTTGAAAGCTTTTTATTTCAGTCAGTTTAAAGATTATGAGCGTTTGATATGGCAACATCTGTTAAAAAGATTGCTCTTCAGTTTTAGTGAATCAATGTTATATCCAGGAGATTGTGGGCAACAGTTTAGTCTGTGTTCATGGTCCTATTCTAGTACAGTTTATTGGCTGAATTCTCAAGGATATTTTGAGGTCTGTTTTTGTAGGATGGGAATTTGTCATCTGTCAGTCCATGAAAGATAGCAAAATTGTGAGATACAATTCTAGCCATCAGGTCACATCTTGCTAAGTATTCAACATTGCCCTCAATGTTCTTCTAACCTGTGGAGAATGGAATTCATAGTCCCTCTTTCAGATAATGCACCTTAATTCTCAGGGCTGACAAATTATTTCCACTAGTTATTCTTTAAATTGCCATCATTAGATATTGGGAGGGAAAAACATTGTCTTGGTCCATCATCAGCGTATATATAACATAACATCTCTCAAATATGCCTCCTTCTCTCCACTGACACTGCCATCACTCTTAGTGCAACCCATTAGTACCTCTCATCTGAACTAATCAACAGTCTAATGGTGGATCTGCCTGCCTCAAGTCTCTCTCCACAATTCATCCTCTAGTTATCCACTAAAGAAATTTTCCTAAAGCATAGTTCTGACTATATCCCCACCCCTGCTATCATTTATTCAACTCTACAAGTTTCCTATTACCTGCAGGATCACATATAAAATCCTCTGGTATTCAAAGTCCTCTGTAGCCTAGCTTTCTCCTCCTCACCTTTCCAGTTTTCTTACATTTTATACCCCAACACTTTTACGTATTCCTCTAATTAGTGACATTGGACTCCTAGCTATTTCTCAAACAAGACATGCCATTTCTGGGCCCAAGGCACTTTCACTCATTCCCCTTCATGACTAGAATATTCTCCCTCCTCATCTTCACCTATTGACTTCCTGGTCTTCCTTCAAGCCTAAACTTTAAAAAAAAGGCTTTCTCAATCCTCAATTCTAATGCCTTCCCACTATTAATGATTTCCTATTTAGCATGTATATAACTTATTCATACATATTGTCTCCCCTGTTAGATTGTAAGATTCAAGGACTATTTTTTTAAACCTAAATTTCATTTTTTTTAATATTGTAACAATTTGGCTGTTTAAGACTACAAAGATAGATTGAATATAAATACCATTTAAGTAAATGGAATAAGAGTTTTAAATATTAATGAAGTGTTAAATTGTTAAAATCCAGAGAATAAAAAATATAACAAATTTCAAATATCATTGGCAAAATAAGTCTTACTTGATGAAATTTCCCTTTATTAATTTTAAGGTCAATCACAACAGACCCAAGATATTTAATGAAAACTTGTTTGACTGCTATTTATACACACTGTGTTATACAGATTTATTTGTGGAAATTCTGCACATTATTTATATTTTAAAGTACCTAAACATGTTTTTGTGAGGATTTTATAATTAGCATGTCAAGAACTATTTTTTAAATTGTTGCTGTTGTGAGAGGTAGGTTGGTGTTGGTGGGGGGATTTTGTTTGTTTACTTTTGGGGCTTTTTCCCAGAGTTTAACTTAGTGTCTATTGTATAGACTCTATTGTATAAAGAGTGGGCTTTGGGGAAGATAGATGGCTCAGTGAATAGTGTACTAAACCTGGAATCAGAAAGACCTGAGTGCAAATCTGGTCTCAGACACTAACAGATGTGTGATCCCAGTTAAGTCACTTGAACTCGGTTTGCCTTAATCCATTGGAGAAGGAAATGGCAAACCTTTTGAGTATCTTTGTCAAGAAAACCTCAGGGACAGTATAGTTCATGGAGTCACAAATGTCATACACAAGTGAACAATATAGTAGGCTTAATAAATGCTTATTCACTGACTGATCACCATTCATTTCGTGTAAAGTTAGATTACAGAAACCTTCTTAAGGAGGGTTTTGGTCTTCAATTTCTTAGAGAAAAAGGGGGAATGCTGCATAAAATATATATGGGTAATTAAGCAAGTGAAGAATCAGTCAAATTTCCATGAAAATCATGTTAGTGACTAACCATCAAAAAAAAATCTATATTTTGACATTTTGGGCCAGTAACATGAAAGGCGCGCTGCTTTAGTGAAGACAGTCCCCACACCGGGAGTTACAATGCCAAAGAAATCTCAGGTTGTCAAGTATCTAGTAGCATAGGTTTGCAGCTGCTCAACTGAGAAATCATCCACATTGCCTTGCCAACCCCCCTGATGTGGCAGGAATTTGTGAGAGGATTGGCCAGGGCATAGTCTGTGGCAGTGGATACAGCTGTATTAAGAGTTGGGCAGAAGGTATGGTTGCATAAGGCCGGCCACCCCAGCTGCTGGCTCTATCCCCACATAGAGGAAAGGGTTTCTGAGGCAACAAATAAGAGAGGGCTCACTGATTTGCAGTTTGAGCTGTCACAGGGACTAGTACTTTGGCCTAACTTCAGGTATTTAAAAACACAAAGACCTCCTTCTATTCCTCTGCTGTTTAGACAGCACAAACTAGAATCTATTTTCTTGCCCTTTGCAATAATGGAGAAGAGATACGATGGGGTGGAAATATGCATCTTTTAGTCAGTAAACAAGCTGTTGTTTGTTTGTTTTTTTAATAAACTTATTATTTTATTTTAACTTTTTAAAAATTTTGAGTTCTAAATTCTCTCCCTCTGTCCCACCCTTTGAAAAGGCAAGCAGTATGACATCAATTATATATGTGAAATCATGCAAAACATATTTCCATGTTAGCCATTCAATGAGCATTTATTAAACACCTACTATATGCCAAGCACTATATAAGAGTTAATGATATAAAGAAAGGCAAAACACAGCATCTTCACCCTAAAAGAACACACAATCTAACAGGAAAACAAAACAACATGCAAACAATAATGTGCATACATAATCTGCAGTGAAAATGGATGATAATCTAAGTGAAGGAAATAGGATTGCAGGTTAAAAAGTACTGAGAAATGGAAATTTCTCAGAAATGGAATTTGAGGAGTTGGGGGGAAGGAGAGTGAAGAAAGGGAGCAGTGTGGGTAGGCCTCCATTTTCAACCTCTCCTCCCTTCCCTCACCTTAGGGCCTCTTAAATATCCAGGTGATATATCACAGACATTTAGAGTATGATATGTCCTTTTGACTTTGACCTGTCAGAGGCTCCATACAGTCTTGCTCAGGAACCCCAGTGCCTATCAGTGCCTTAATGAAGCTCCAAGATGAGGAGAAGGATTTCTTTGTGAAAAGATGAAAGTCTACTGGGCACCTAACCTATCATATCTCTTCTCCTCTGAACTGGCATTCCATGTCTAGAATGCACTTCCTCACCACATCTACCTTTTAGATATAGTTCAACTACCATTAAGCTGTTCTTAACATCTTCCATCCAGCTACTTGTGTATTTTCTCCTAAATTATCTCATATTAAATTCCATTTGTATTTATTTTTATTTATTCTCTCAATATTTGTTTTACATATGCCTATGAATATATTTGTCTACATAATTAGAATAAAAACTCTTTGAGAAAAAGAATTGTTTCATGCTTTGTATTTGTATTCCAGGTACATAGCAATAGCAATAGTTTAAATGTTTGTTGATTGATTGATTAACTGATTGAACTCTGGTTCCATGCATACTCTTCCTTAAGCAATTGGCTCAAATTGAGCAGTGGAAAGTTCACAGAACAAAATAGTTCAATGACTATAGCAATCTAATGTTTGACAAATCAAAGACCCCAGCTTTTGGGATAAGAATTCACTATTTAACAAAAACTGCTGAGAAAAGTAGAAACTAGTATGGCAGAAACTAGGCATTGAGCACACATAACACCATATACCAAGATAAAGTCGAAATGGGTTCGTGATCTAGGCATAAATAATGATATAAACAAATTAGAAGAACATAGAATACTTTACCTCTCAGCTATGGAGGAGGAAGGAATTTGTGGCCAAAGAAGAACTAGAGATCATTATTGATCACAAAATAGATCATTTTGATTATATTAAGTTAAAAAGGTTTTGTACAATCAAAACTAATGGAGACAAAATTAGAAAGGAAGTAATAAAGTGGGAAAACATTTTTACATTCAAAGGTTCTGATAAAGGCTTCATTTCTAAAAGGTATAGAGAATTGAGTCAACTTTATAAGAATTCAAGCCATTCTCCAATTGATAAATGGTCACAGGATATGAATAGACAATTTTCAGATGAAGAAAAACTATTTTTCTACAAACTATTTGTAGTCATATGAAAACGTGCCCCAAATCACTATTGATCAGAGAAATGCAAATTAAGACAACTCTGAAATATCACTATACATCTCTCAGATTGGCTAAGATTACAGGAAAAGTTAATGATGAATGTTGGAGGGGATGTGGGAAAATTGAGAGACTGATGCATTGTTGATGAACTGTGAATGGATCCAATCATTCTGGAGAGCAATCTGAAACTATGCTCTAAAGGCTATACCCTTTGACCCAGCAGTGTTTCTACTGGGCCTGTATCCCAAAGAGATCTTAAAGGAGAAAAAGGGACCCACATGTGCAAAAATGTTTGTGACAGTCCTTTTAGTAGTGGCAAAAAACTGGAAAGTGAATAGATGCCCATCAATTGGAGAATGGCTGAATAAATTGTGGTATATGATTGTTATGGAATATTATTGTTCTGTAAGAAATGAGCAACAGATGATTTCAGAGAGACCTGGAGAGACTTACATGAACTGAGGCTAAGTGAAATGAGCAGAACCAGGAGATCATTATACACGGCAATAACAAGACTATATGATGATCATTTCTGATGGATATGGCTCTGTTCATCAATGAGATGATTCAAACCAATTCCAATTGTTCAGTGATAAAGAGAGTCATCTACACCGAGATAGAGGATCATGGCAGCTGAGTGTGGACCACAATATAACATTCTCACTCTTTCTATTGTTTGCTTGCATTTTGTTTTCTTTCCCAGTTTTATTTTTCCTTCTTGATATGATTTTTCCTGTGCAGCAAGATAACTGTATAAACATGTATACATATATTGGATTTAACATATATTTTAACATATTTAACATGTATTGGAATACCTGCCAGCTAGGGGAGAGGGTGGGAGGAAGGAGGGAATAATTTGAAACAGAAGACTTTGCAAGGGTCAATGCTGAAAATTAACTATACATATGTTTTGTAAATAAAAAGCTTTAATTAAAAAAAAAAGCAATTGGCTCAGACATAAATCCATATGTACTAACAGAAAGAGGTCACCTGTTCATCCAGAGTGAGAAACAAGGAAGCTCCTATAGGGCCTTTGATCTCCAATCTACTAAAACTCTAAGTTAAAATCCTTCTCTGATACTTTTCACTTCTCAAAAATCATTCCCAACAGCTAAGAGTTCTGGCAGATCCTTCTTTCTAAGCCAGAAAGGCTTCATTTAGATCATATGAGAGATCTCTCATATGATCTAAATGAAGCCTTTCTGGCCATATCTGGAGTACTGTATTCATTTTGGAGTGATGTATTTTAAGGAGAATATGAACAGTCTGGATGACATCCAGAAGGGATTGACCAAGATGGTGAGAGCACTGAGGGATTGGAGGTTAAAAGGAGTTTGAGGTGTTTACCTTGGAGAAGAGAAGACCTAGAAAAATATGATAGATGTCTTCAAGGTTTGAAAAATTGTCATTTAGATGAGATTTAGAAAAAATAACTAGGATCAATGGGTGAAAGTAGTAGAGAAGTAGATTTTGCTTAGATATAAGGCAAAACTACCAATAATTAAAACTGTCTAAAAGTGGCTTAGGTTTTCTTGAGAGGGATTTGGTTATCCTTCACTTGAAACTTTTAATAGAAGTTAGTTGACTTTTTGTCAGTGATAAAATATAGATCAATCTTGGCTCAAGTACAAATTGGGCTACATGGTCCCTGAGGTCTGTCCCTTCTAACTTGGAGATTCTGTGGAATTTTTTTCCAATAGTTATATATTTCTGATTGTTGCTAAATTGGTAAATAAATTCAAAGAGCTTCAGAATTTTGGAGATAAGATGATGCATTTTTCAGCCATAGTAATTTAAGCCAAAGTAATTTAAGCCATAATCTGCATTGGTGACAAGATTATGCATGCTAAAGAAATTTCAAATCCCAGAAGTGTTGAAAGGTTAAAAAAAAGTTATAAGGATAATAGGATCATAGGTCTAGAGCTGAAAGGAATTAAGAGATTATCTTGATCAACCCTCTAATTTTACATATGAGGAAACTGAGACTCAAAAAGATTAAGTGACTCTCTAAAATAGTTAATAGCAGAGTACCTGTAACATAAGACACAAACCAACACATAGTAACATTATAATGCATACTACTTTCTGGTATATTTACTTGTTTTCCACTCCCATTTTATTGCTAAAACCTATTAGGGCAGCTAGGTGGTGCCATAGTGCACAGAACACTGGACTTAGAGTCAAGAAGACTCATCTTCCTGAGTTCAAATCCAACTTCAGACACTAATTAGCCATCAGGCCCTGAGCAATTAACTAACCCTATTTGCCTCAGTTTCCTCATCTGTAAAATGAGCTGGAGAAGGAAATGTCAAACCTCTCCAACATCTTGGCCAAGAAAACTCCAAATGGGGTCATGAAGGATCAGACATGAGTAAAACAACTCAACAACAGCTTAACATATTGAGAATAACGGTACACCTCACCTTAATCATGGGAGATTTCCTGAAGGAAGTAAATATCTGCATGTTTTTAGGATAAAGGGGATAGCAGTAAGAACCGTGGAATTGCAAGAGAGAAGCAAGACGTTATGAATGGCAAGTTCAGAAAAGGTGGCGTGAAGAGAAGTTTTGCCTGGCAGTGGGTGGGAGAAACAGACTTGACAAGGGCATCTAAATGCCCTTGGGTGCCCTAAGGGACACAGAGCTACTGGCAGAAAGAATGCATGCAATCAGAAACAGCTACACAATTTCCAGGCTCCAAGGTCTCATAGAAATGTGTGACCTGCTATTGCTGGAAAAGATTGAGGGGTACAGAGGCTGGGTCTCCTTCCCAGTGTCTGTCCTTTTTCTGTCCCTAGCCCCTTCAGCTCATATAGCAGGATGGAGTGGGAGGTGGCCCAGCTCATATTTCTCTCCTTTCTTCCTGGCAAAGATCACATGGCTAGTGAAAGAGGAGGACAGCTGGGCTGGCAGGTGGGACTTTGCCTACTGCCTGGGAGAAAGGACAGTGGGAGGTTACTGAGGCCTGAGGGCAGCTAAGCTGTCCAGTTGCTTTCTCCAAGCACCCCTTCACAGGGCCCCAGCACTCTAATTTCACATTCCTATGGAGCTGATGATGGAAGCTTCATCATTAAAGACCCTTTCCTTTCCATCAACCATTCTTCTCAACTTGTATTTATGGTATGTTCCATTCTCTAGGGCAATAAAAATTAACAAGTTTCTCTGACAGGCAGACAACACTACAGAGAAGGCATGTACTTTGGATAGGTAGTGGGAGGGCTCACTCAAAGATTAGTGCCTTGTAATATAGGATTCTCTTATTTGAATCCACTCTAATATCTAAGACCAAACCAGCTGAAAGACTTCCACAACAACATAGATGAACATTGATTAAGATGCAGTTGGATATAGTTAAAAAGAGCATCAGCTTCTGTTTCCTCATCTATAAAAAGGTATCAGCCTCTGAGGTGCCTTTCATTTCTAGATCTAAATCTAGATTTCTAGACCTTATATGCATGGTACCATACTAGATGTTGGGGTGCAAAGAAGAATAAGACATTACATAAAAAAGTTTATGGCCTAATTGGGGAGCATGAAACTAAGTATGAAACAAATTAGAGCATAAGTTCATAAAATGAGCATTGCAATAGACCCCTAAATGATCTTCCTGCCTCAAATTACTCTTTTCTCCAATCCAATCTTTACACAGCAGCTAAATTAATTGTTCCCAAAATAAAGGTCAGACAACTCACTACCCTTCTCAATAAACATCAATAGCTCCCCTTTGTTTTGAAGATCACATAGAAATATTTCTGGTTAGCCATTCACAACCTGTCTACAACCTACCTTTCCAACCTCAATCTGTATTTCTCCCTTTCCTTCCCCTCTATGGTCTAGCCAGACTGTCCTTTTTGCTCTCTTCTCCCAGAACATCTCATCTTCCATCTATTTGCCTTTTATGGACTTAGATTGTGTTCCCACCTTGCTCATGTCTTTTAGCATTCCGTGTTTTCAGCATTCCAGAGACTTTCTATGAAATCTTTTTCTGATGTACCAAATGTTAGTGACTTACCTCTAATCAAGAAAAACTTCCTTTATGTATTTGGATGTATGTAATTGTTTTTATACCAGCTTCTCCATATCCAACACAATGCCTGGCACAGAGTAAGTTAATAAATGCCTATAGGTTGACTGATTGATATAATGGACCATGAGAGCAAATGAGGAAGAGATCCCTTGTAATTGGGAGAGTAAAGAAGACTTTTTTGAAGAAGTGGCATGTAGATAGGTAAGGATGTCAGTTGGCAGAAATAAGGGAGGAATTACAATCCATTGCAGAGATAGTAAATGATGTGAACAAAGATATAAAGCTGGGAGAATGGAGGCTATGTCCTGGAAAATAGTGAGTAGTTCAATTTTTTGCTGTTTCTAACTCTAACTTTACTTTAGTAACTAACTAAAAACCCTTTACTTTACTTTACTTTAGTAACTAATTAAAAACCCAGTTTGGGGTTTTCTTGGGAAAGATACTGGAACAGTTTGCCATTTCTTTCTCCCGCTCATATTATAGATGAGGAAATTAAGATAAACAGGACAAAATGACAGTCCAGATCACACAGTTAGTGAGTATCTGAAGCCAGATTTGAACTCAGGAAGATGAGACTTCCTGTCTCCAGACCCAGTGCTCTGGCACTGTGCCACCTAGCTGCCCAATTTATTTTGAGTAGAAAAAATAAAGGAAGTATGTATGATGTAAGATGGAGGCAAACAAGTGTGGCACAGTGGGAAAAGCATTGAGCTTGGAGTCAGGAACATCTGAGTTTAAATTCAGCCTTATAAACATTGATTTTGTAACCCGGGGCAAGTCATTTAGCCCCTCTTTACCTCCGTTGCTCATCTATAAAATGGAAACACATTGAAGAAGGAAATAGCAAACCACTCTAGTATCTTTACAAAAAAAAAGAAAGAAAAAAAAGAAAAACATGGACTTTCACAACTGAACCACAAATAACATGAGGTAAGACTAGAAGTAAAGATTAAAGTCACCAAGGAAGCCTCAAGGATCTGAGACTATCCAATAGCTAATTTGAAAGAACTGAAGACTTTTGAAGAAGAAATTAATGCAGGTTCATAAATTTAGAATTAGAATATGTCTTGGCAAGCATCTGATTCAATCTCCCTTCCCATTTTCCAAATATGGAAACTGAGGTTCATAAAGGTTAAGCAGTTTATCCAAAGGCTAGAGTGAGGACATAGAAGAAAGAATTTTAGTCTCCCTCTTCTGATTCTTAATCTATTGCTCATGCTACTTTGTACCAGCTTGGGTCTCTTGTCTAGAATCATACATGAGAATATTTATCAGGCAATGCTTTATAACATGTATTGGAGCCAAGGGGACCAGTTACAATAGTTTAAAGATGTATCAGTCAGTTGATAAACAGTTATTAAGTGTTTGCTATGTGTGAGATCCTAGCCCATGTTAGTAGGATTGAGAATTGGTGGAAATGGATGGGCCACAAGTTTCACTTGTAGATAAGGGGAGATGCAGCCTTATCCTCCCATGTGCCCTTAGCCCAAGCAAACTGCCTGCTCTAAAAGATGTCACACAGGACACAATCAATCCTTCAAATGTACCTCCCCAGAAGCTCTGCCCAGAAACTGAACACCTTGGGAATGCATCCAGCTTGTGTGGGCAGAAGCTGTCCCACCCTCACCTTAGCTGCACTAACTAGGCTGATTTGATTTTCCATCTTGCCAGAGAACAGGCAGTCCTGTAGTCAGGGTGATATGGTGTCAGCTGTGGATTGGGTAGGGTGGCACTTTGGAGGTTAACTGCATGTACATTAATGAGCCTGACAGTGCCATGCAAATTACTCTGTGCCTAAGGCTTAGAGGAAATCCGGCAGTGAGCCTAAAAGAAATTGAGTCAGATTTGTCTCTTTCCTGTTTCCTTGGTTAGATTTTCAAGGGATTCTAACAAAGAAAGATCTCCTGGACTAGAAAAGACATGCTGAGAATGGAAATAATTATTAGACTATGAGAAAGACCAAGATCATAATACCTGATGTGCGCCTGTATTCCTGCATTCACATATGTTACCATACTTATGCATTGCAATATCCCTTAGAGTTTGAGAACATACAAGTTATATATTTTTTGGTAAGTATCCACAGCTTTTTTCCCCTCCCCTTAAGAAATGCACCCATTCGTGGATCGTCCTGAGGCAGCTGGATGACACAGTGAATAGCACTTTGAGTTTGGTGTATGGAAGATCTTAGTTCAAATTCCATTTCCAACACTAGAAATATATCATATTTTTTAAAGTGAGGAAGTCCACAAAGGAGGTCATAAGGACTCAGATTTTGTCAATTATCCCTGATATTTGGTTTACAAAATGCATTACTCCCACCCTCCCATTTCATACCCTCAACAACTCTGTGAGGTAGGTGCTACTGTTATTCCTATTTTACAGATGAGAAAACTGAGACTTAAAAAAGTCAGGTCATACAACTAGTATCTAAAGCAGGGGTTCAACCTTGGTTCTTTCTAATTCCAAGTGAGGGTTATTATTATTCATTATTCTCAAAGACAACCAATGATATTACAAGGGTAATATCTTAATTTGTACATAAATGCCAAGAATGGAAATAATTATTAGACTATGAGAAAGACTAAACAAATTACCATAATAATCATTGTGCCTATATTCCTTCATTCTCATGTGTTTTCTTATTCACCCACTGCAACATCCCTTAAAGACTGAGAAGAGAAGTTATACATTGTGAGGCTCATCAGCCTCACTATCTCTTTTAGTGTCATGGAAGTGGAGGTAAACTCCCTACACTTAAGGCAGACTTGCCTTCATTCAGTTCAGGCAGTTGCCACATTGGTGGCAGAGGAGGAACCTGTTTCTAACTCTGTCCTTCAGACCCCCAGAAGGATGACTAAGGTCAAATTGCCTTTCAGGCTGAGCATAGGCTAAATGAGGGACTAATTGTTCAAGGGATAAAACCCCCGTGTATGTACACACATGTATATGATACAAAACTGAGAGATTTGCCCTGAGCTGCCCCCATTTAATATCTAGGTAAAGATTTGAAGCATAATCTAATGTGAAAAGAGCACAAGATTTTAGGCACAACTGTGTGATCTTGAATAGATTTCCTTCTTTGGACTTTCATGTCCTTATCTTGAAAGTAAAGTGAAAGAAGGAAAGGGAGAAGAAATTCTAATTTCTGAGGTCTCTCTCAGCATCATAGTCTATGACTGAGGCAGTGCAGTAGAATATGCCCTTTGAGTTCAAAGTCAAAGAACCCAAGGTAAAATTTTAGCCCTGATTTTCTATGTGACCTCTCTCATCACTTAACTTTCCTGGTTCACTTTTCTCATCTGTAAGCTAACAAGGGTGAACTAAATGCCCTCTGAGATCCAAATCACAGAAAACTGTGATTCTCTAGTGTTTTTTTTTCCATCAGAGATCAGAACCTTGGTCATTTGACTCCAAGTATAACTTTCCCCACAGGAAACTGAGACTTGTTTGTTTTCATTTGCTATCAACAGAAAAAATCCTGAGATGGAAACTGCCACCTTCCTGCTTCTGGAGACCATCTTAGGTAGTGTGGTATCCAAGCCCCAAATACCATACCCACAAATTGGTTTCATGCAGAAAAGGAGCTGCTTTGGGGGGAGGGTAAATAGGACACACACTATCCCACCCAGCAATTGAAATGTGCTCTACTTACTAGTTTCTGTGTCCAGGTTTGTGTGTGTGAGTAACCATCTTGACCTCAATCTTTCTCCATGAATTATGGACAGTGAATATGAAGCATGTGGAAAAAAATGCCAATGTACTTCTCCTCTGCATTAATTTGGTCCTGGCAAGCTTAATCAGGACCCTTGCTTATTAACTGTTCTCCTGCTGATTTGTATAGATCTCTAACTGCAAATGTATGAATATAAATATCAATCTTTTCTATTAGAGACTTTTACCCTAGAGACAAAGAAACACCCAAATGAATTGGATGCAATACTATATCAGAATCATGGCTAGGTGTTATAAAATACTATGGGATTCAAGGCAGCTGGTTCATCCCCCTGCCTTAAGGCAGAACTGCATAAATATCATCCTGGACAAATGTGTGTCTAAAGACCTCTAAGAAAGAGGATTCTATAATCTCTGCCAAGAACCTTTCCCCACCATTAAACAACCCTGATTTCACATGCATTTGTATTTACAAAGAAGCTATTATTTAAAGATTTCACAATGTGTTAAGGCTTTTGCCTTATTATCTAATTAAAGGAATTCAGGCATTGTCTGAGGAAGACAGCTTGCACCAAGAGACCTGAATCTCCAAGAAACAGGTCTGGGATGTTGATAGCCTATATCCTTGAGAACAGAAAACATCTCTCATCTTACTCCTTTTAAAACAAATAAAAAGTGATACAGTTTCTTTTTAATAAAGCTTGCCAAAAGCATCACTGGTTCTTTCTCTACCAAGAACACTGAGCACATCACTTATCTTGTGGTTTAGTTGTTTCATCAACTGGAAAGTGTGGAAAATAATACTTCTATCTGCCACCCAGGGTTCTCATGATCACATAATTTCTGAGTTGGAAGGGACTTCAGCAGGCATTAAGTCCTACCTATATCCCCTACAATATACCTGATCAGCAAACCAGCTTCCACTTGAGTAGATAAACTAATGCCTGAATGAATGTATGAATGAAAAAGCAATTATGAAGCATTTATCACATGCTACCATTGGGTTACAAGATACAAATTTATAAAACAAGATGGTACCTAACCTCCAAGAGTTTATATTGTAATGAGTTAAGACAACACTTAATAGGGAATGGATCATTAGTCCAGAGAGGAATATTAGAAGTCACAGGAATGGTTAGTGGAGTCAAAGGGAAATCAGTTGATAAATTTTCTCCAGGAATGTTAATGATGGGATGATGAGTGCTTCTAGAATCAAGGGTAGAAAAAGAAGATCTCTGGCAAGGGGGAATGGCAATCTCCTCAGTCAGTCTTGTTCATCTATGGACAACTCCGATTGCAACTACCATCACCACCATTTTTTTTTTCTTTACATAAAGCCTAAACTTGCTTTCTTGCCAAGTCCATCCAATGCTCCTAGATCAGAGTAATCCTTCTTCCTGGAGCAAGTCTAATTCTACTTCCTATGACAATCTTTCAAGTTCCTGAAATGAGTTACCTTAGCCCCTCTTCCACCTTCTCCTGTCTTGTATCTGAAGCCCCTTATAGAGAGTATTGTGAGGTTCAAATGAAATAAAGATCTAAAGCACTTTGCAAACCTTAAACATATAGAAATGCTAGTTATTATGATTCTCAACCTAGAGTCATCAGGTCTCAACTTGGGGACGACTTGAGCCTTCTATTGCACTACTGCTGAGTGTAAGCAATGTTTATGGAGCAATACATGGGTGTGCTGACAAATGTTTAACAACCAGTCTCCCCAGAAAGAAAAATATATATACACATCTTTTAAATTTAATCTGTATTATTAATACTTTATTAAGTCTAGACAATCGTCAAAATAGTCAAAAGCATTGAATGCCAATTTCTAAACTATAAATGCTCATATCAACAATTTAACAGTGGTCTGTCTCATAAACTATTAGATCTGGCTCTAGCACAATCTTGCCTCTCCTCATCCTGGTCACCTCCATGAGACACCCTCCTTGTCCTTCCTAAAACATGGTGCTCAGAATTGAATAAAATGAAATCATTCTTAACAATGTGCTTTGCAAGGTGTTTATTATTCTTCAGTCATTTCAATCGTGTCCAACTCCTCATGATCCCATGTGGGGTTTTCTCAGCAAAGATACTGAAGTGCTTTGCCATTTGTTTCTTCAGCTTTATTTTACAGATGAGGAAACTGAAGTAAACAGGATTAAGTGACTTGCCCAGGGTAACACAGTTAGTGTTTGAGGCTAGATTTGAACTCAGTTTTTCCTGACTCCAGGTTGTAGAACCCATGACAACTCTGTCCAGCTGCCAACCACCTAGTTGCCCAGAATTCATCATACTGTGCTTCTTTTAAAAAATTATTTAAGCCATACATTTTTTTGAAGGCCTAGTTAAGAAGATAGGAAATTGTCCATTCTGCTTCCCTATTCAACTTTCCAGTTAGCCTTCTCTTGCAAAAATGAGCATACAACTATTAGATTCATATGAAACATGAATTTTAAATCAGTCTAATCTAATCTCTCCCTCTTTCTCTTCCTCCCCATATCATTTTCTTCCTCTCTCCCCCTCCATCAGTTACTTCATCTTCATCTTTCCTTACCTTATTAGCCTTCTGGCTCTTATCTTCCTGGGTGTAGGGGAAGCAATTACATATTTTGGCTTTAAAAGTCCTCTCAGCTTTGCTGTAGTGGAGTAAACAGATTTCGATTATCTCAAGAAGATTTAATAAAAATGAAATAAATGAGAGTATTTTTTAAGCCAACAACAATGACCTTACAACAAGATTTGTTATAGACAAACTCTGCAGTAAATAATTTGTTGACAATATTCATTAGTATAGAGAATTGTGGAATGACAAAGTTGGAAAGGACTTTCTTTTACTTGACTGATGAGGAAAGTGAGCCCCCGAATCAGAATTTTATTTAACTCAGGCCTCATGGACAGTTAGTATTGAGCCCAAACCATAGAGTCCAAGTCTCCTAAGACCCCAGTGTCCTTTCCACTATGCCACAGTGAATAATAATAGCTCTTCCCTTAAAATCAATCAGCTGTTTGTTAGATGCCTACTTCATATTTAATATTGTATTAGATGCTATGTGTTAGATACAAAGTCATAATTTCTACTTTTAAGTTGATTACAGTTCAGTTAAAAAGGAAAGACTCAAACAATGGATGGTGTAGAACTAAATATAATTGCAAGAAGAATTCATAAGCTTTAGAAATGGATAAGTCCTTGGAAGTCATCTTAAATATCCTTCTCATTTGACATTTGAAGAAACTGAAGCTAAAAGAAATTAAGTGACTTGCCTAAAGACATACAGGAAACAGATTAGAGCTGGAATCCAAACTCAAGTCCTCTGATGATAAATCCTTTATACTTTCCATTATAGCACATTGTCTTTCCAGAAGAGAAAGGCATCATGGAGGCTCAGAGTAAAGTCAGGCTTATTAATTTCATATTTACCCTGCATATAGTTCATATGTACTTGCCATCTCTACCCATCCACCAGTAAAATTTTAACTTAGGGGGAGCAAGGATTGTTTTATTCCTTGTACTTAAATTCTCTGACCCTAGCACAGTGCTTAGCATATAGAGGGTACTTAATAAAATGATTGAGTGAGATGTTATCTGAATCACGGATGAAGTAGATTGCTGTAAAGCAATAGTTTCCATTTAGTGACCAGCAAAATCCTTGGCAATGGTCCAAGATTTACACACTAAAAGTATATTAATGGTGCCTTAAGTGATAAATAATTGCAGAATGATTTGAATAGCACATTGAATTACCTTGAGAGGTCATAACATATTTTTTTCAAAAATCATTTGTGAAATAAAAAATGTGGAGAACCAGTGACATAGTGAATGAGTATAAGACTAGGAAGTGGGAAACCTGAGTTTAAGGAAGTAACTCTATCTCACTGTCTTCTTAGTTGCAAGTCACTTCATTTTCTCCAATCTTCACTCTTCTATACTATGAGAGATTAGAGAAGCTGATCCCAAATATCTCTTTTTGGTTCTAACATATAATGGTTTTTTATACTACAAATTTCAATAGCTGGAAAAGATATGGTCCTATGAAGGATCATACATGATATGGGCAGCACAAACCAAGACAAGGAAACTCAACTCAGAATGGGAAATGTACATAGGACACAAAGGTCCTTAGGTTGGGGTATACACATGTATAAGGGCAGTGGGCATCCATGAATAGAGTAAAGGAGCAATATGAGTAAGACATGAAGATCACAGTAATACGTGAGTATGGTGCTCTGCAGAAATTCACAAAAATTAAAATAAGCAAATGTGTATGTCCTCAAGACTTTGAATAGATGCCAAAGCAAAGTTTGAACCAACCCAACCCTAAGCTTCAAGAGTCAGGGATTTAAGTAAAGGATGACCATGGATCTGTAATGAAACTAAAGTTTAAAGATGAGCCAGACTATGAAGTCCCCAGAAGTCCTAGGTGGGGAAACCTGAACCATCACTATTTGCCATCATTATTATTAGAGAAATGCCATCCAAATTAACCTTAATCCATAGTGTTGGAGGTCAGGATCAGGAAAACATTTGAAGGACTCATCCCAAATTGCTGAGGAGTTTTGGAAGGAGGAATTTTAAGTTATCTACCCTCAAAGTACATAAATCAGGGTAGATTCCCATAAATACCAAAACAGTTCTGATCCAAGGGAACACTGCATTATTTTATGTTGGAGTAAGTGACAACCACGGCAACCCAGTGTGTGGGAGAGACTTGCACAGGGATGAATCCTCAACAAAGGACCATGATGTCTGTGGGCCATAGGGAAGATATCATTGAAAAGATTTTGCACATACTTCTGTGGATTCTTTGTGAGGATTAAAAGGGAATATGGTATAGGAAAAAGCATTCTTCAAGAACTGGGTCATTGAAATTATTGCTTTGGGTAAGCTACCTAAAACAGCATGTCCCCAATCAATCAATCCACAAGTATTTATTAAATACTTAGTTTATATGAAGAATTATGCTAAGCCTGGGGCCCAAAAACAGAAAGATCCTCAAATAAACCAGTTACTTGGAGATTGGTTACTAAATTCTTTACTTCTGGGCTGTACTTATTAAACAAGATTTTAAAAGACTGGAAAGATTAAGGAAGAAACTATGGGAAGAGCCATGAAAACATAAAAGAGAAGAGCTATTTTATTCTATCTGCAGGGGAATCCAGAGACCTTGTGAAGAGTAGCCCTATAGAGGCCAGAGCAAGGAAGAAGTACAGTTCCCAGGAGTGTGCTGATGTGAGACAGAAAAGAGCCCAATTTGAGAGTAGAGTTACTTTGTGGTCTGTGAACCCTATTCTGATATCAAACATCAGGGGAATAGATGCAAATTAAAAAAAAAAAAAAGAAGGAAAGAAAAATCAAATTCTATCTGTAAAGGATTTTGACCTCTTTATCCATAACTACTTAAGTAGTCTGAAGGTATAGATAAAGAATTCAAAGCATTTTGAAGACAGAACCTGATTTTTCTGTTTGTGATCTCAAGTGAAAAACAACATCTATGAGACTTAGAAAATAACCCAATGTAAAATGACTGGACCAAAAATACATAATAAAACATTATCAAAAATTGACTGGACAGGATGCCATCACTACTGTAGGTTTAAAAGAACTGAAGAAATCTGACAACAGAATGCACAGTTTTTCATTTTGGACATTTACATTTTACTCAACTAAATAAACTTTTAAGCCCCAGGAACCATTTCTGAGTCCATCAGGTACTTATGAACTTAAGAAAAGATTGGGACATACAAGATCTTCTCTAGTGAAGGTTCTTAACCTTTTTTTTTTCTTTTTTTCAAGCCATAGGCCTCTTTGGCAATCTGGCAAAGTCTATGGAACCCTCTTCAGAGTAATGTTTTTAAAACAGAATATACATAATTACAAAAGAAATCAGTTATGTTGAAATTTATATATTAAATATATGTTAAATATTTTAATATATATTGAGCTTCACAAATCTCAGGTTAAGAATCCTTGATCAACAAAATCAGAGTACCTGAGGTCAAGAATAGATCTCTAGAGGTCATCTGATGCCTCCCCCTGGCTCTAGGCAGGACCATCTCAAACTAATCTCTCCCTGAATGAGGATTTCATTTTGTAAAGAAAATTATACAAGCTTCCAAAATAACCCTTCTAATCTTTATTATGCATTATATCAGGCAGTTTTTCCTTCAGGCTAACCAAAATCAATCATTACCTTTTAATTTGGATTCATTGGAAATTGAAACCAAATGGTCACTAACTCTCTAGTGACCAGAGATCATTATTAAGCACACGTTCCCCCTCCCCCAAGTTTCATTGCTTAGGATGAAATTATATATTTAAGCTACTCTGGAAATATTTTTTGGTATCCTCAAAACAGAAGGATCGAGGAATATGCTGGGGCACTTCAATATAACTGTAATAAACACTTGGGAATCTAGGAGATGTAATATCTCCATGGGTTTTAATGTGCCACTGGATATCTCTCCTGGCTTTGCTTGAGATATTTTGGAAATGGTGGTGAGAGACAAATTGATTTTCATCATCTCTATCCACAGTGAAAGTCAGAGAATGCCACAGAGTACATTGTCTGCAAAATTAAACTACCTGAAATGAAACAAAATAGAATTCCCCACATACACAAACCAGTAAGTGCAAAGCAAGGGGGATTTAATGAGCTATTGATAGAAAAAGACAGAATACCAAATAAGATGGTGTTGACAGAAATACTATGGGAAAGGGGAGAAACTTGACAAGCCATGAGCCAACACACTGGAAAAGGGTAGAGGAAAGCAAATGTATTTAACAGAGAGAGTCAGAGGGGGTTACAGTCCCTACTGAGAAGAGACACGAGATATTTTCTGCATAATTATTCCTTACCCAAATATACATTGTCATTAGGAATTTGGGGAAGTTACCTTTAAGACCATTAATAAAGAAGGCTTCCTACTTGAACCCAATTTTCTCACTCCCTTCCTCTCCTACCACCTTTTTCTCCTACTTCCCATGATCTTGGACAAAAATGCTCAATGAGAATTATAATTGAGGAGTGGGAGTTATTAATGGTATCTCTGTGCATGCTTCTTCTAATGAATAGAATGTAAACTCCTAGAGAGCAAAGGCTATTTAATTTTTATCTTTGTATTCCTAACAAATAGTGCTGTGCCTGACACATAGAAGGCAATTAAAAATATTGATTGATTGGCTGATTGCCTCTCAATAGACCTACCTGCTTCCATTCTCTCCCATCTCTTGGAATGAAATGTCTTTGAGGGCAGGGACAATTTCTTTTTGATCTTTATATCCACAGTGCCTAGCATGGTGTCTTATGTGGGCAAGACCCTGGGCTTACACAGTGTCTTATTGTGCTGGCACAATAAAAGGTGCTTAATTAATTCTTGTTAAAACCTCCCCCCAAGTAAAATGTAATTCCCTTGAGAATGAAGCTATTTTATTTTCATTTTTGTATCCTCAGGATTGAGCATAGTACATAGCACAAAGTATGCACTTAATATTAACATTTCTCGATTTTAGATTAGTTAAATGGACTTTCTCTGGAAGAGGCAGATCTAATTAGTTTCTTGTTCTATCTGGATAAATTATATGTTACAGGGAATTTCTGGAACTGATTCAAACCAATGGAATACTATTTCTTCCCACATAGAATACCATAGCCATGCTTGACATTTAGCAAATAGAAAAGATCTGAGTTTGGGGTTATTGTTTTTTCTTGGCTAAGACAAAAAAATGCCTCTCCTTCTGAAGAGCCAGTAATTCCTCCCTAAGCTATTTCAAAGTAGTAAGACTCAATTGATTAGATCTAGGAACAGGAAGTATCGTGGGAGATCTAGTTTTTAGCCACTTAGTAAAATTTACCATCATGCCATTTGGTTTCATTACTTCTTATTCAAAGAGAGAGGAGAAAAAAATGTATCTAGTAAGTCAGAGAAACCTTTATGATTCAGTACACCAGAATGTAGCTGAGTTTACTGCTGTCATAAAACTGCAGGCCAAAATTCAAGATCCTAAAAAAATATCTTATCATATAGATTATCAATAATCAGGAAATTTAGAAAAATATTTGGTAATTGGGGTGTGAAATGATGCATCCTGAGGGCAAGCAAGAAGATAATTGAGAGAAATTCAAGGCAAGAGGGGTTAATGGAAGGGGGGTAGGTGGGTGAGAGAAAGAGAGAGAGGTAGGGAAGAGAAAAGTCAGGGTTAATTTTTAAATATTTTGAAGTGTAAATTTTGAAAAAAGTATACAATGTATACATATGTAACATAAGACAATTTGCTGATGATAAAAATTCTAACCCCTCAATTTTTTTGGTCAGCCTTCTGTTCGCAAAAGGAGAAAGATTAAGAATATCTCCCCTAGGTGTTATTTTTGTAGAAAGATTCTGAGACCTCATATATTTAAAAATAAATAAATAACAATACCCCATAAATTTGGTAATATGTGACCACCAGCAGGGGGCAGCAATGCATGCTGGGATGCTGAGTTCCCCCAATATCAAGGACCTCCCACCCATCCCACCCCCATTTAGAGGTGTTATCTTAGGATGGGAAAAGAAAATGCAAGCAAGAATCAGTGAGATACAAAGTTGGTTATATTTAATTTTTTTTTAATGCTCCCCTTTTTTTCTCAAATATTCTAGTAGATATCAGGGTCAGAGCAAACTAGACTGAACACTCTTACATTGCATTTTTCAAGGACTCATCAACTCTGTTTGATTAGGCTCTCCAATCCATCAGACAGAGCAAAGAAGAAACTTTTGAACTCTATCAAATGTCAAAAAAACACCATCCATTCACCAACTACTAAATGGTAATTTATTCAATCAAGTTTAGCAACCTCCTGCCCCAAAAAAGTATATAAACAGTTCTTTGGTGTCCCCCAGGTGCAAAGCACTGTCCATGTCCTAAAAGACATACAAGGAAAAGCCTAAGAGAGTCCCTTCTCTCAAGAAACTTATTGCCTAATATTCATAGCCTAAGTATTCTCATCCTTTATATGATTTATATAATTTAGATTAACTTTTTAAAAGCATAGCTCCTATGCTTGGCATAGCTTGGCTATTCAAATGGAAAGTGTTACATTAATCCAAAGCATTATGAATGTTGCATCTTATTTTTTAAGCTATAAACAGATAATTATGTTACACAAGCAACCATGACAACTAAGTTTATGGGAATCAATTTAGTGTTATCACTAAATAAAACTTACAAAAAAGTTAGTCTGTCACTTACTTGAAGTGATTTTCATAAACATCATCAAATTTCATGGCAATTAGGAACAAATGTAAGTGATTCACTTACTGTTGGTAATTAGTATTACTTTAACATAAACAAACCAAGGTACCTGGAATCCAAGGGAGGAAAGGGAGAAAAATTTGGGAAGACCAAGAAGTTGCTCTGAGACTTCACTGAATATTCTTAGATGGCAGAACTGATTTTCCTTTCCTTCTTCTACCCTCATTAAGAAGAAAAAGCAGATGCTAGAGACACAGGACATTATGGAATTTAGAATTGCAAGGAACCATAAATATTATCTGATCCACAGTTTTATTTTATAGATGAAGAAACTGAGACCTACAGAGTAGAAGACACTTCAGTGTTATAGAACTAGTAAGCAGCAGAGCCACAATTTGAACTCAAATTCTTTGGCTCCTAATACAAAATAGTTCATAGGAGAGGGAGGAGATAAGTTCTAGATTCCTAACTCTGGCAAGGAAACAAACCATGAATACATTTTACTCCTCCCCCTCCCCAAGGCTAAGATTAACCTAGGAGGAGTTTGATTTAAATCAGAACTTGATATTCCTAACATTTCACTGATATATATAAACTGAAGGAATTCAAGATTTGACGAAGAGGAGCTTCATCAAATCAGGTAATTTGGAGTTTAGGTACTTGAAGGAGAGAAGAACTATGCAAATATGTTGAGGTGAGTGTGTGGGTGTGTGTGGGTGTGTATGGCTGTGTTGGGAGAAGTGGTGTCAGTTTACCAGTTTTATAAAAACAGTGTGAAAGCATCTTATGGCATAGGGTATATTAGAATAGAAATGATGTTTCATCAGAGAGGTAAAGGTGGCAACTAATACCTAATGAAGATTATTTAGCATCTTAAGATATATGTTTGAAGTACTAAACTTCAGTCAGACTGAATGTATTCCTATAAAGCCATGAACCTCCAGTTCAACACATTCTACAAAACAGGGATAGGAACAAAATACACACACACACACACACACACACACACACACACACACACACTTTTTAATCAGAGAAAGTATCTGAGAAGAGCACAGAGATCATCCAGAAATTGCAGTCAGAGTAGGTACAGTAGAGCAGGGATTCCCAGTAACAAACTATCCTGCAGATCAGAAAAATATCTATATTCTGTCCTGAGGGCTGATGAACTTTCCATAGCCAGAATAGCAATTCTAGATAGCTTCTCTAGAGAAAAGAGAGCTAAGGGTGGAAAGAACAAGATACAGGGATATGGAAAAGGAAGAAGCAGCTTCTTAAATTCATAGGCATTGAAAAATAAAGTCTTTTTACTAGCAAGTGTTTTGCAGGCAAATAAACCCTTTGAAATTTCTGCTTGAGAATCTGTGGTCAACCAATCAAGAAAATTCTGATTGTAGTTGTTTCAAGAGGGGCCCAAGGGCTTCTGCTGCCTCTTAAAACTGATCATCTCAAGCCTACAAACTCTCCTCCCTAGTCTTCAAAAGTTAAAAGAATTAAAAGATCCTTTTCTCTCTATACAATACAATAAACATTTATGAGCATCTACTACATATTTATAAACAGCTACTACATGCCTCACTTTATAAAGAGCTCAGATTTCCCCTAAAAGTCTTCATTTCTCACCAGCTTTGAGCATGATGAAGTTTGAATTGAAACCTAGTATAACTGGTGAGAAATGAAAACTTGGAAGGGAAATCTGAGCTTTGAGCATGATGAAGGTTGAATTGAAACCTAGTATAACTGGTGAGAAATGAAGACTTGGGAGGGAAATCTGAGCCCTTTATAAAGGAAGGCTCTAAAGGGAGTTCTACCCTCCAATCAAAAGGGCAAATGTAGTAACTGAAAGCAGTGATGAGGTGTGAGCACCAAAGTTGAAGAAATCTCCCTGAGTTTCCTTATGATGAGCTTATGGGGGAAAAGAAGGAGAGAGACAGAGAAATAGAGGCAGAAGGTGAGAGAGACAGAGAGACAGAGACAGAGACAGTCACAGGGACAGAGACAGAGAGACAATGAAAGAGTCATGAGAAACAGACAGATAGACAAGGGGGAGACATAGACAAAAAGACAAGACAGAGAGAAAGGGGAGGGGGCATGATGATGGTGAAGTTTAAACCAAATAGAACAGCTGATGGGGGAAATGACAATATCTTCTGGCAAAAGAAGCTTCACTAGATAGATTGCAGATCTCACAGGAAATAAAATGCCTCAGGATTTCTGAACCTGACTTATGTCTTATCAACCACACTCTATCCTTTCTTAATCATTATCATCTCACTAGCATTCTTTTTAAACTTAACCCAAGATATCCTGTTAGAAATGAGTCTTTATCAGCACTTCTAATCTAAACTGATTCACATTTATTAAAACTTGGCCACTGATCATAATTACTAAACTTTCATATCTGAATGTCTGCTAGTCCAAGCTTAGCCCTACTCTTCTGATTGATAAATGACATTGTTTGTTTACATTTTCCCAGAAAAGCATTTCAGTTCATATCCCCTCAAACAAGCATTTACATAGTAAGCCTCTTTTCTCTCTTTGTGTAATGAAAATTTTGTTGTTTCTAAAAGGATTTTAAGGCACTTTTATTTTTTTTTTATTTAATGATTACTTTATAATGACAACATTATTCCTTGCACTCGTTTCTTTTCTGATTTTTTCCCCCTCCCTCCCTCCACCCCCTCCCCTAGATGGCAAGCAGTCCTTTATATGTTGGATATGTTGCAGTATATCCTAAATACAATATATGTTTGCAGAACCGAACAGTTCTCTTGTTGCATAGGGAGAATTGGATTCAGAAGGTATAAATAACCCGGGAAGAAAAACTAAAATGCAGATGGTTCACATTCGTTTCCCAGTGTTCGTTCTTTGGGTGTAGCTGCTTTTGTCCGTCATTTATCAATTGAAACTTAGTTAGGTCTCTTTGTCAAAGAAATCCACTTCCATCAAAATATGTCCTCATACAATATCGTTGTCGAAGTGTATAATGATCTCCTGGTTCTGCTCATTTCACTTAGCATCAGTTCATGTAAGTCTCACCAAGCCTCTCTGTATTCATCCTGCTGGTCATTTCTTACAGAACAATAATATTCCATAACATTCATATACCATAATTTACCCAGCCATTCTCCAATTGATGGGCATCCATTCAGTTTCCAATTTCTAGCCACTACAAATAGGGCTGCTACAAACATTTTGGCACATACAGGTCCCTTTCCCTTCTTTAGTATTTCTTTGGGATATAAGCCCAATAGAAACACTGCTGGATCAAAGGGTATGCACAATTTGATAATTTTTTGGGCATAATTCCAGATTGCTCTCCAGAATGGTTGGATTCATTCACAACTCCACCAGCAATGCATTAGTGTCCCAGTTTTCCCGCATCCCCTCCAACATTCATCATTATTTTTTCCTGTCATCTTAGCCAATCTGACAGGTGTGTAGTGGTATCTCAGAGTTGTCTTAATTTGCATTTCTCTGATCAATAATGATTTGGAATACTCTTTCATATGAGTGGTAATAGTTTCAATTTCATCCTCTGAAAATTGTCTGTTCATATCCTTTGACCATTTATCAATTGGAGAATGGCTTGATTTCTTATAAATTTGAGTCAGTTCTCTATATATTTTAGAAATGAGGCCTTTATCAGAACCTTTAACTGTGAAGATGTTTTCCCAGTTTGTTGCTTCCCTTCTAATCTTGTTTGCATTAGTTTTGTTTGTACAAAGGCTTTTTAATTTGATGTAATCAAAATTTTCTATTTTGTGATCAGTAATGGTCTCTAGTTCATCTTTGGTCACAAATTTCTTTCTCCTCCACAAGTCTGAGAGATAAACTATTCTATGTTCCTCTAATTTATTTATAATCTCGTTCTTTATGCCTAGGTCATGGACCCATTTTGATCTTATCTTGGTATATGGTGTTAGGTGTGGGTCCATGCCTAATTTCTGCCATACTAATTTCCAATTATCCCAGCAGTTTTTATCAAATAATGAATTCTTTTCCCAGAAGTTAGGGGCTTTGGGTTTGTCAAACACTAGATTGCTATAGTTGACTATTCTGTCTTGTGAACCTAACCTTTTCCACTGATCCACTAATCTATTTCTTAGCCAATACCAAATGGTTTTGGTGACTGCTGCTTTATAATATAATTTTAGATCAGGTACAGCTAGGCCACCTTCATTTGATTTTTTTTTCATTAATTCCCTTGAGATTCTCGACTTTTTATTGTTTCATATGAACTTTGTTGTTATTTTTTCTAGTTCATTAAAATATTTTCTTGGAAGTCTGATTGGTATAGCACTAAATAAATAGATTAGTTTAGGGAGTATTGTCATCTTTATTATGTTCGCTCGGCCGATCCAAGAGCACTTAATATTTTTCCAATTATTTAAGTCTGACTTTATTTGTGTGGAGACTTTTTTATAATTTGCTCATATAATTCCTGACTTTCCTTTGGTAGATAGATTCCCAAATATTTTATGGTATCAACAGTAATTCTGAATGGAATTTCTCTTTGTATCTCTTGCTGTTGAGTTTTGTTGGAGATATATAAAAATGCTGAGGATTTATGGGGATTTATTTTGTAGCCAGCTACTTTGCTAAAATTATGAATTATTTCTAATAGCTTTTTAGTAGAATCTCTGGGGTTCTCTAGGTATACCATCATATCATCTGCAAAGAGTGATAGTTTGGTTTCTTCATTGCCTACTCTAATTCCTTTAATATCTTTCTCGACTCTTATTGCCGAGGCTAGTGTTTCTAATACGATATTAAATAATAATGATGATAGAGGGCAACCTTGCTTCACTCCAGATTTAAGGCACTTTAAACAGCAGTTGGAACCCCTGAATCATGCAAGACTGAGAAAAACTTGTTCCCTTGTTTCAGTCAGGTCTGACTCTTCATGTCTCCATTTAGGATTTTATTGACAAAGATATTGGAATAATTTATCATTTTCTTCTCCAGTTCAATTTGTAGATAAGGAAACTGAGGCAATCAAGATTATGTCATTTGCCCAGAGATACAAATAGATTTGAACTCAAAAAGATGAGTCTTCTAACTCCAGAGCTGGTACTCTATCAATTGTACTGACACAGGTGACCTCTGTAAAAAAAAAAAAAAAATGTATCCCCTTTAATCTGTGAAATAAACATTGAAACTGTGTCCTCTTTGATCTGCAAAGAAAGACAGTTTGGGGGTCTCCCAGGTTCCAAAGAGTCTGGAAGAAGGCACATCCTCCAGACAGAGATAAGTAGTGTCATTCAAGGGCAAATCACCCCCCCACACACATTGATCTTTTGGGTAGCTGCAACCTCATTCAGGAAAACTCTAAAACTTTCAAAGTGATTTTCATTCAATTGGGAGATTCTGGTCTGATAATTAGTTCAAACTGCCTCCAGATTTGCTCATAAAATAAGTTTTTGGCGACCCATTCTTTGCAAATTTCTTCATTAAGAAATCTGCCCGCTAAGGGAAAGCCTCTTAGTGAAAAATAAAACTTCCCCATTTTTGTCACAAACTTTGGCGTTCCAGAATTCTTTCTCTTTTGAACCTGCATCTCTGAGCAGAGGGGACCTCTTTCTCTCTCATATTCCTACACATCATCAGTACAACCCAGCTGTCCCTAGTCCTTATAGATTTTAGTCCTTTTTTTGTATCATAGATCTTTTTGGCACTCTGATAAAACCAATGGACCCTGTCACCAGATAATGTTTGGTTGACTACATTCATAGTTTAAGAAAATGCTAAATCTCATTTGGAAGTTAATGAAAAGAAAGGTGATTTTTTTTTCCCATACAAGTGCGTGAATTGCCTGAAATGAACCCATGGACTTCTTGGCTCTCTGTGAATCCAAGATTAAGAACTCCTGGAATAGATGCTCTCTGAGCTCCTTTACAGCTTTGAATTCATCTCATGCAATCATGTACCTGAGGGGTACATAGTAAAGGTATTACTAAATTTAACAGATGAGAAAATGGAGACTTAACAATAGAAGGACCAGGTGGGTTAATTGACTTTGAAATAAAACTTATTTTGCTCTGGAATTAAAATTTGTATTCTATTATCTTCATTATCTTTGCCTTGTGGATTACAGAAATGTATTGCATTAATTGATTCAGTTTGGACCTTTTAGGTATTCTTAAATTCCTACCCTTCTTTCAAGTGGCAGAATTGTTCCATTAGCTAACAAACATTCATTAAGAAGGTACTATGTGCCTGGTACTTTGCTAATAGCTGAAGATACAAAAAGAAAAAAGAAAAAAAAAAAGTTCCTGCCCTCAAGGAACTTATAGCCTAATGGGGGAGAGAAGATTCAAACAGTTTTGTACAAACAAAATATGATATAGGATAAATTGGAAATAATCAAAAGAAAGGCATTAGAATTAAGAATTAAGAATTTCCTATACAGAGTGTTACTTTAGCTGGGACTTGAAGAAAGCCAGGGAAGCTAGAAAACAGATATAAATAAATAAATAAGTTTTCAAGATTGGGAGGTAGCCAGTAAAAGTGTCCAAAATCTAAATATGGAGTATCTTTTTTCAGAAACAGTAAAAGACTAATGTCATTGGAAAGGGTCAAAAACAGGTTCTAGACTCAGATGTTCTGACTCCAAATTCTCTTTTGACTTTACCATATCTTTACTGTTATCCCTATGTCTTTCTATCTCTAGTGATGATGTTTCTGAGAAATGCATTGTTGGACAATAATCTCTTTATCAATAGATGTATTACTGTTAAATGTGTAAGTCTGACCAACTATTCAACCTGAAATAGTACTCATCTCTCATCCTGCTTTCTCATCCATACTGGGAATGGAAAGCATCACTTCTCAGATGAAAGCAAATAACTTTTCTTAAGAAATCTCTTTCTAACTTGTTTCAAGCCTTCTTGGGAACAGAGAAAGGTTTGTTTTATTCTTTAAAGTTTATTCCAGTTCCTCCTGAGCTAGAGTAAACAAATATGTTGTTTATGTTAAAGGACTTAATTAAGCAGACTAAGTGACACTGTCATCCAGCGTTTTCAATTGAGCTTTTGGTTCTACAACCCACCCATGAGTAATTGAGAATTGGCTGAATCTTTCTATTTATTTTGCTATAAAATGGTACTTGCTGAATTTGAGTTAGTTTCCAAATGACTAGAATAATGGCTCAACCTTTCAGATAGCATGCTAAAGAACCAAAATAATTTTAGTCGTAATGATGACTATTATCTTCTTTTTTAAAAGTAATTTTTTGACATTTTTTGCTTTTACATCACCACATTTCCTAAGAAATTCCTTACTATTCCCCCTCCAGAGAGCTATCTTGCATAGTCACTAATGCAGGTAAGATACTACTTTAAGTGACCATTAAATATTATTTAAATATAAGCTAATACTATTATTGAGCATATTGTCTTTGACATCTTAGATGCCCAACAGATATGTGCTGGTTTATTGGATCTGGTCATACATAGGTATGTTAAATCATGCTAAAAAGAACAGGTTGATAAATATACTTTAAAAGGTCAGGAAAAAATTAGTCTCTGGTTCTAGTTGGAATATTTAGAACTGGTAGCCAGCTCTATCACTCTACATATTAAAGAAAATAAGAATTTTAGTGACATTCAAGAATTTAGTGACATTTAGTGACAAACTAACCTGTTTTTGTTATATCAAAGAATCTCTCTATCAATTTAGAGGGGAATAAACTAAACAAAATATGGTATATGAATGAAATTGAATATCATTGAGCTATAAGAAAAAAAGAACAAAAGAAATAAATTTAGAGAACAGGAAAAGTTACAATATGTAGTGCCAAGTGAAGTGAGAAGAACCAGGAAAATCATTTATACATGCAATATGTGTTTTTGTACATATATATAATACATGTCATATGTAAATAAATGTAATTTCCATTAAAATGTATGAATATACATAACATATGCATATATGTGTATTTATGTACATATATTGCTGAATTTCAATATCCATTGATATAGGATTCTTTCCTCAATGGAGAGAATCCCATACTTAATGGAGATCAGCACCTTCTGTAGGTGAGACAGAGTGAAAAAACTGAGAAAGAAAAGATTGGTTTCTTCAGTCTCTTTGGTCTGTCCATTTTCTTTGAATGTTTCTGGTTTTCAGATTCAAAAGAGAGTATATTCAATGTTATACTCTCTCTCCAAGTCATGAAGGGAGAAAAAGACTCTGAAAAAAAAAATGACATAGGAGGAACTATAATTGCCATCTCCTATTCTCAGTTTGCTTCACTAGAAACTTTGGGGAATTTCACTTCTGCATGATATCTGGGACTCTATTGATTGAACTGAGTTACCTCATTTCTGCTAGGTTGTTGTTCAATCATTCCAATCATTTCTGACTCTTCAGGATCCTATTTAAATGTTTTTTTGGCCAATATATTAGAGTGGTTTGCCATTTCTTTTTCTAGTTCATTTTATAGATAAGAAAACTAAAAAAAGAAAGTGAAGTGACTTTTCCAAGGTTGTATAAATTAGTAAGTGGTCAGATTTGAACTTGGAAAGATGAATGAGTCTTCCTGACTTCAGGCCCACATGAGTCTTCCTGACTTCAGGCCCAACGTTCTATCACCTCATTGCCCCCAGGGGAGAATGCCTGTATTTTGTATAATCTAGTGAATATGTGCTTTCTGTGACTTCTCTTTGGATTCCATTAAAATAAATGGTTCATTTTGGGGTTTTGGATTTTTTTTTTTTCGCTATTTGGTATTATGGGAGCAACATGCTAGTGGCTTCTGGGTGTTATGGGAGCACCTACTAGTGGCTGATAAGAGATCAAATTCTGATCAGCAGAATAGACCCCTTCAAGTGAGAAGATGATAACAATACAAGAAGACTAAGAAGCAGTTGCATTCTCTGACTTTTCTCCTCTTCCCTCTTGCCTCCAATTTATTTCATTCCCAATTCACAAGCAACATCTGTGTCAGTAAAGGCTTATTTGCAATTCCTTCAGGGGTGTTATGATTCACAGCTGTGGGGGCATTTGCAGAACCTACCTACCCCTTCACACTTAGGCGTGGTCCTTAACAATTTGTAGTATGTTTATTATGGAGCTAGTACTTGTTGGGAAGCTAGTCAAGCTTTGGATATTGAAACTCTCTTTCTCTGATATAGAACAATTATCAGGAATTTAATTTGAACTTTAAAACTATACCCCCTATACAAATACTTTTTAAAGGCTACAGATAGATATAATTTTGATCCTCTAGTCCCAACTTTATGTTTACCTTTCTGGCAGGAATTAAAATCTCCCCTAAAAAAGTGGCAGGGAGGGGAAGGAAGGGCAGAGATGCTAGAGATATGTCTATTCTACCCTTCCTGAAAGCCACACTGAGACAGACTCACTACATAAAGAAAAACACCTTTGAAAGACTTAAGAACTCTGATGAATTTAGTGATCAACCATGACTCCAGAAGATGGATGACAAAGCATACTACCTACCTCCTGACAGAAAGATGATGGAATGAATGAGACATACATTTTCAGACATGAACAAAATAGAAATTTGTTTTACTTGACTCTACACATTAGTTAGAATAGTTTTGTTTTTCTTTTCAATGCCAAAGTGGAGGAAGAGGATGAGCAAAACTGGTGAGCAGAAAGGTATGAGGAAGATGCTAAGTAGCAATAAGATTGCCCCCCCAAAAAAAGAAAAAAAAGAAAAGGAAAGAGGACCATTGCAGTATATTTTTAATGATCAGAAAAAGAAGAGAAGGAAGTCCAAAATGAAACTCAAAAAAGCAGAACTTTTTTGAAAGTTATATGCTGAATTTGTTCTCTACATGAAAAATAGGTAATAGAGATTTAGATAATAGAAATGTAGGTGATAAAGATTCACTATTTCATGTACAATGCTCTTTTTTGGTTTACTTTGTGTACAAAAATGCTAGTTTTATTTTGTGCTTAATTTTAAAATGAAATTAAATACCATTTTAAGATAATAATAATATCTGACATTATTATTTGCAAAGCATAGATTGTCTCATTTAGTCTTCATCAAAACCCTGTGAAATTTGTTCTTATTATATCTATTTTTCAGTAAAGAAAACTGAGGCTGAAAGAGGTCAAAGTCTTGTCTATGGTTACAAAGTTAATAAGTGCCCAAGACTTCCTAACTCCAAAGTCTAAAATCTAGTACAATATCTACTATATACTATCTCTTTAAAAAAAAGATCACACAGGGTAGTAAATATGCAGCATTCAAACCCTGGTCCTTTGATTTCAAAGTCAGTGTTCTTTTCACTATATTACATTGTTATGGATTAAACCTTGTGAAGGACAACCCAGTATTAGATACTTCAAGTCCTCATAGGAAAAGATCTCAAAAATTACTTAAAACACACACACACACACACACACACACACACACACACACACACACAACTCTAGTACCAAACTTGGTCCCTAGGATTAATATAGCTAGTTCTAAGCCTCCAAGTTCCCCCTTCCTGCTAGCTACATCTTTCCATTTCAACCTTTTCCATACTCTGATTCAAACTACTAGTATGGTGTCAACAGTCCTCTGGAGCCTAATTCCTGGAAGCTGCTCTATGGAGGCTTCAGTTCTCAGTAATTTTCCCTGTTCAACAGGTGTTGAATGACCCTGTATCAACTCTAGATTTCTATTACTTTTTTTAAATGAAGAATATCTATAATATTAAACATTGCCTGGGGATCATTTCTTTCAGCCTTTCATCACTAATCAAGCCAAACTTCAAAGCACATGTTTTGATTATCTCTATATAATTACCTTAACTTCCCTGGTGAAGAGTGTTGCCAATGATCTGCGGTCTGTAATGGAGGGTGTAATAGAAGAACTGATAAGATTTCATTATGCCTTTCATAATGCAACTGAGTCCTATTAATTATATTGCTGCCCAATATGAGAGTTAGAATGCATCATTTGTGCAGCTGATTATGCCTCAGACCTCCTTTTATTCCATTCTATTGCTGCAACATAAATGGTAGACTGACCACAGATAGAGTGGGGGGGAAAACCACCAGCTACACACATTCTACTAACTGCTTTCAGGTGGAAACACTTAGGCAGTCCTCCCTCTCCATATTTTGCTGATGCACTGATTTCTGACTTCTGACTGCCTTCAATTACTCAATCTGAGGGCCATTTTCAGTCATCTTAATCCCAATCTGGCCACTGGATCCAGATGGCTCTGGAGGGGAAACTGAGGCAGGAGACCTTGCATAGGTTACCTCCTTTAAATCTAATTCATCTGCATGTCATGGAATCACCCTGATGTCATGGTCCTCTTTGAGAATGAAGGACAAACCACCACAATAACAACAATTCATCCTACTTTCCAAAGATATCTGCAGCATGGCACTATGCAAAGAGCATTTGTTTGAGATTCAGAGGATTGGGGTTTAAATCTTGCCTCTGACACTTACAATGTGACCTATGTGACCCTGAATATGTCTCTTAGATTCCCTAGAGCCTAAGTTTTTTAATCTGTAAAATGAGAGGGTTGGATTCAGAGGTTCTTAACCTTGAGTCCATGAGTTTATTTGTAAAAATATTTTGCTGACTATATTTCAGTGTAATTGGTTTCCTTTGTAATTTTATGGATTTTATTTTATGAATTTTAAAAATGTTCTGAGAAGAAATCCATACACTTCACCAGACTGCCAGAGGGGTTCAGGATGCACAAAAATGTTAAGAATCCTTGGACTAAATGGTCTTGAAGGTCTTTCCTGGCTTTAGATGTATGCTCCTCTAAAAAGGCAATAAACAGCCCAAAGGCAGAATGGATTTTGCCTTAGAATCATAGAATATTAAAACTGGAAAGGGCCTCAGAGGTTATTTAGTCCAACCTTACCATTTTACAGATGAGGAAACTGAGGCCCAAACAAGTGGTTTGTGCATGGTCATGAAGAAGTAGTTGAGGCAGAATTAAAACTAATTAAATTTTTATCCAAGGCTCTTTCTCCTAAATTACTCTGACTTCCCAATGAAAAATGCTGCCTGCTTTTGAATGAATAAAGCATTTATTAAACCCTTGTTATATGTAAAATAAGGGCACCTAAGTGGCTCAGTAGATAGAGCATCAGATCTAGAGTTGAGAAGACCTGAGGTCAAATAGGACATCAGACACTTACTAACTGTGTGATATTAAGTTAACTTCACCCTATTTGCCTCAGTTTTCTCATCTGCAAAATAGGCTGGAGAAAGAAATAGCAAACTCCTCCAATATCTTTGCTAAGAAAGCCCCAAATGGAATTACAAAGAATTATGAACAAACAATAAAAATGTATAAAGAACCATGATAATAGCTGAAGAAACAGACAGAAAAATAAAATAGTTCCTTCTTTCAAGTAGCTCATCTTCTAATGGGAAAGAGGAGGGAAGACATAGGTGGAAGACTTTGACTGCATATCCACTGGAAAGGTCCCATGCTCTCTTAGAATACAGTAGCAAAGCAGGTATATAATAATACATCTTCTTGAAAAGAGATCCACTTTTAGTCTCTGTCTTTGGATTTTCAGTGTCAATAACCAGGGACTACTGAAGTCTGGAAGGAAGATCATATCAAAACCAATTGAGTTAATCATGACTCTTTCAGATTTATATCTTTATTTTGTTGTTGTCATGCTGCTATTTGGAGTTTTCTTGACAAAGACATGGGAGTAGTTTGCCATTTCCTTCTCCAACTCATTTATAGATAAGATAAACAAAATTATGTGACTTGTCTAGGATTACATAGCTAGTAAGTGTCTGAAGCAGATTTGAACTCGAGGATGATTTTTTTCTGACTTTAGGCCCAGCACTCTCTCCACTATAAAATCATTTAGCTACCCTCTATCTCTCTATAGACTTCATGAATAGTATCTTTTTATGGATTTCATGAAAAGTACTTTGTTTTTCACTTTTTAAATAAATTTATATAATATTATGAATTAGAGTTATCTGTATATATATCACATCTCATCCCCACTTCCATCCTGACATTCTTTCACTAGGTTTTAGTTCCATTAGAGCAGGAGCTTTCTCTGAGTTTATTTTTGTCCTTTCCCTGGTATCTTGCACAGTGCAATGTAGACAGCAGCTAATTAATAAATGTTTGTTCATGTTAATGTCTGACATTAAGACCACAGCTGCACAGCTCTGGAGATGGAAGTGGTCTTAAAAACTCTATCATGTCCTCCCACCCTTTTTGTAGAAGAAGAAACTGAAGGTCAAAGAGATAATGTTCGAAGTCCCATAGAGAGATGAGAATGGAGATCTCAGATTTCAAAATGCATTCTCTGATCCCAAATCCAATCTCTTTCCACTATGGCTATGCTTAGGGTTGTAATCCTCAGTAAGCTGCTTAACTTTTCTGGCTCTCAGTTTTCTCATCTATAAAAATGGGATAATAATATATATTAGGACTTTGTGAAGATAGCACTCCGAAAAATTTTTAAATATTACATAAATGCAAATTATTATTATTTGAATAAAATGTATTGATCAGGTTCAATGTTAAGTTAAATAGTGTTAGAGATGTATATTCCCTTTCCTTTACATGAAAATTTAGAGATTATATTCCCATTCTTTTACATAAGAGATCTGTTTCATTTGACTTTACTCAGATTACTCTGTGGTGAGGAGAGCACAGTCAGGCTACTGAGGTCTCTGGGAAACTGTCTCTTTATTTCTCTCCTTATTTATTCATTTATTTTTGCAGGTGGCTGGCTCACAGTAAGTTCTCCCACCTTCTCCTCAGGCAAAATGACATCTATGGGAGATTTCCCAGGCATAGGTACAAACAGAGATGAACAGAAGCATGACTTGTTAACACTGGAAGGGACCTTGCAGATCACCTGGGCTAACACTCTCATTTAACAGAAGAGCATGGTGATGATGGGGGAGGTGGCCCAACAGGCAGCAACTCAGGCAGTATAAAAGGCTCCAACTGGGTTTGTCACTGAGCTTTAGAAGCATGGCAATAAACAAGCCCCCTAATATGGAGGAGCCTGCTGGGGAGTTAAATACTGACTGCCAAGAGCTGCACACCTGTGAGGGAACCTTCTAACACAGGTTGAAGGGAAGTAAGAGGACAGTCCCTGAAGCTCTCACAGCCTTTCTACATAGAGAAGAGCATCAGGGGAAGTACTCTAGAATCAAAGTTAATGCTATAGTTAGATAATTACTAAGCCATGAATAGATAATAGAGGGAAGATTTGGGCAACAATATACAAAGTTTGACTTTTTTAAAAGATTCTGCTTTTCTCATCTGTTGGAATATAGAATAATTGAGTTTTATATGGCATTTTGGGGATGACTAGGTAACACTGTGGATAGAGTGTTGAGCCTGGAATTAAGAGGCCTTGAGTTCAAATTTGGTCTCAGACTTATTCTGGATATATTATCCTGGGCAAGTCAGAAAATGGCAAACCACTCCAGTATCTTTGCCAAGAAAATCCAGAATGAAGTCATGAGGAGTTAGATTAAACAACAACAACAAATATATCACTTTAAATTTTATAAAGGGTTTTGCATGGATTGCTTCATTTGAACCTCACACCAACCCTATCAGAAATGATTGCCTCTCTTTTGCAGGTGAAAAAAATGGAGGTCCAAATAAACTTCCTGTTGGTTACATCACATAGCTATTTAATGTCAAATGCAGGATCTGAATTTTTTTTCTTCCTGGTGACAATTCTAGCACTCTACCCAGTATGCAATATTGACTAGAAGACCCAAAAATGAATAACCAGAAATAGGAAATAAATATCTCCTTCAAAAATGTAGCCACATGGGAAATACTATGAGATTTCTAGTGATGTGAATGTGGTATAATAGAATTCACCTTGGCCCAAGAATTAGAAGAACCTAGATTCTAGTCCAGGCTTAGTCACTAACTAGCTATGTGACATGGTAAATGTATGAATTGCTCTGAATCTTGGTTTCATGTAATTATTGTTTTGTAAATTCCTTCCAGTTCTAAGTTTCCATGTTTTTATATCAAGAAGTTTCTTCATTCTTTCATCTATATTTCACTGAGGATGAACTTTCTTCCCCAAAGCAGATTTCACTACGTCTTATAGGAAGGTAGATAGCTCAGTAAATAGCATACTGACCCTGGAATCAAGAAAATCTGAATTCAAATCCACCCTCAAACACCTAATAATTGTATGACACTGGGCAAGTCACTTAGTTTCTATTGCCTCAACTGTCAGGAGATCATAATGTATCTACCTCCCTACATGAGGATAAGATAAGATAATATTTGTAAAGTGCTCAGTACAATATCTGGTACACAGCAGGTACTTAATAAATGTTTTCTTTCTTCCTTTCATCTAGTTTAAATGACTTTAGAGAGGTTAAATGACTTACCCAGCTATAAAATGGATTAGGGAAGGATAAAAAAAGGGAAGTAAAAATTTTAACATTCTGCACTTTTTGATGAGGTAGTTGGGGTTAAGTTACTTGCCCAGAGTCATACACATAGAAAGTATTAAGTGCCTAAGGCCAGATTTATACAGGTTCTCCTGACTTCTGGGCTAGTTGTCTATAAATGCAACATCAAGCTGCTGCTATATCCTGCACTTTCTAAGATTGTCACAAATGGATAAAGGTTCAATTCAAAACATGACCATGTACAAGGGGCACATAGACTATCTGATCTGGGAGAAACTTGACTAGTCCTTGATTTAATAATCTCATTATACATGTGGGGAAAAGTGAGACCTCCCCCCAAAAGGCAGTGTCCCCCCAAAATGGCCAGAGTCACCTAGCCATTTAGATGCTGACCAATGACTCACAGTAAGATCTTCTATCTTCAAGACCTGGGCTTGTTCCATTACACCATATTGTCAGTGTAAAGATGGTGAAGGGCCTGGTCATTAAACAGAGCACAAAGTCCAACAAGCAGATTATGCAAAAGTTGGGGGGTGTATAATATGGAGCCAGAGATAATTCCTGAGAAGCCATGTTGTTCTGACAGGAGCATGTAGCTGTCTGGGGTCCTTGATCTGGAGGATCTCATTAGTTATTGCAGATATGGTCACCCTTGTCTTCTTACATTTTCTGTTTTACATTTTTTTCTTTCTGTTACTTTCTTATACTTTACTCCTTTCTATGAGCTATATGATCCACTATACTGACCTACTTCTTGTTTCTCAGTAACATCTCTTTATTTCTGCCTTTGGGCTGGCTGTTCCCCAGAGCTAAAATGATCTCTCCTTATCCCTACTTTTTAGAATCCCTGGCATCCTTCAAAACCCAATTCTATCTTTTACAGGAAGTTTTTTCTTGTCCTCCCATTTGTCAGCATCTTCCCATGAAAGATTACTTTCCATCCATTTTATATGAACCTTGTATGTAGAAAGTACTGCCCCCATTTTGTATGTGAACAGGTTGGATATTCACAGAAGTAGAAAAGGACATTTGTGTAAGAAAAAATGATGAAATCAATTTGTGAAGAAGCATAATTTCCCAATTAAACTATTGAGGAGAGACAAAGAGTTTAGAGGATCAGACAAATCTAGATGAAGAACTGATCCCTAGATGAATTATTGAAAAAAACTGGTTTGAAGGCAATGTGAACAATGAGATAACAGGGGCTGCAGAGAATTAAGCTTCATTACTTCATTTGCATTTGATTGTTTTTTTTTAAAGAGATTTAAGGATTGTAATTGACAAAATTATTAATTAAATATTTCTTTGGTGTATATGTGAAAATTATGCTGAAATACCCAGAGCTCTGTCCTGGGCTCTCTTTTCCTTATATGCTATCTCACCTGGTGATCTCATCAACTCTCATGAGTTCAAATATCATCACAATGCAAATGATTAACAGATTTTTATATCTAGCCATAATCTCTCCCTTGAGCTTCAGTCTGGCATCACCAACAGCCTATTAGTTGTTTTGTATAAGATGTCCTTTAGATATTTAAAATTCAACATAGTAGCCTACTTGCTCTTCCTCAAATACAACACTCCTCCTATCTCTTTGTTTTGTATTGGCTGCCCTTCATTCCTGTAATGCTCCTAGTCCTCTCCTCCCTCTCCCATATCCACTGATTTCCTTCAAGACTCATGTCAAACCCCACGTTTGGCAGGATACTTTTCCTGTTCTCCAGCTACAAAAGCTTTTCCCTCCAGCTACAAAAGCTTTTCCCTCTAAAATTGTCTATCTGTTCTCTGTATGTCCTTTGTATGTCCCTATTTATATACCTGTTGTCTCTATATGATATTGCAAGATCATTGAAGATGAGGACTGTTTTTGAGTCTTCTTTGTATTCCCAATGCTTGGCATATAACAAAAGTTTTTAAAAATACTTGTTGAATGATTAATCACCAATCAAAAACTAATTAATCATTAAGTAATTATATTTCAGTTGACAATAATCCTACTGTATCCTTATTCCCTTTTTCATTGTTACCCAGCCTTAAGATCCTGTGTGGCTGAAATTAAATGTCTCCCTTTGTGACATGAAATATATCTTTAATAAACAGTCTGAAAGGTAGCATGCCATAAGTGATAGCTTCCTGACCTTGGAATCAGGATGCCCTGAATTCAAGTCCTTTTTCACATACAAACTGTGTGATCTAGACAAAGCAATTACTATCTCAGTGCCTCTAGGAAACTCTCTAAAACTTTAAGTTATTGCTGAGTTGACAATATTCACAGTATAGATATATGCTATTTTACCACATAAATATATTTTCTGGATCCTCTTAAAAGACCAGGATGGCAAAGTACCAAGAGCACTGGACCTAGAATTGGGAGAAATCTAAGTTTTAATCCTGACTGACACTTCCGAATTGTGTGACCTTTGGTATGTCACATTATGGCTACAAACTTCAGTTTACCCATCTGAAATATGGAGGTAATATTTAGACCAACTACACAAAAACTAGCTCACAGGATTGTTCTGAGAAAAGCATTTTGCAAATATTAAAGTTCTATACAAATTTGAGCTATTATTATTGTTTTTGAAGCATTAATATTACCTGAATCTCTCTTTGTATATCTATTCAATTCACAGAGCATAATAATGTCTGTGCTGTCTCCAGGACAAGGCTGCCCTCAGGCTAACAAGCGGCTGCTACCAAACCACCTGGCTCAATGGAAAAAAAAAAAAAAAACTGGATTTGAAGTGAGAAGAGAATTTCTAACAAGTCACTTAAGCTCTTTAAACCCCAATTTTTTCTTCTGTAAAGTGAAAGAGACAATTTAGATTGCCTCTGAGGTCCCTTCCACCTGTAAATCCAAGTTGCATGGGAATCCAAGGCATGGGAAAGGGTAGGGAAGAGGAAGCCTACATTTATCAAGCAGCCCTAAGCTATGAAGGGTAACAGTTTCCAGAATGACTGTGTCCAGAGTGCAAATATTCATTAGAAAGACAGGAAATCCAGTTCCTATAAAATATGCTTGTCAACAGCACTGAGTTGTTTGCATTGAGGGGACTGAATGGAGAGAACAAGATGGAGAAAATGGAAATGGATTTGTGATCCCTGAAATGTGGATAGTGGGGACAAGTTGTTGAGACCAAACAGTGTCAGTAGCAGGTTTTTCTATTTGTTTTACTATTAGATTCAACATAAAGCCTGACTGAGCAAAAGTTGGAAAATTGCAACCCTGACTGAGAACCACAAATAGTATCCGGGGTAAAGCAGTGCAGGAAGAAACTATACAAGAAATGTATCAGCCAGAAAGCTGATGATTAGCTAGAGAGAAAGTTGACCTTTCATTAAGGTCAAGACAAGTTACTATCTATCCTGCAGAACATCAGGCTGCTGAGACTACTTATGCTTTCACTAACAGATCTATGAGTTTGGGGCAAAGCTTAACTATTGATCCTCTAGGAAGAAAGTAGCATGAAACTATGTATCCAGGAACCTGCCTGAGATTATTTTCTGTTACTTTACTATTCATTTCTAATCTGATGAAATGGTTTACTATTTCAATGCTGTTCCTTGTCTGAATAGGTTAGGCTAGTGAGCAACTATATATCTAGAGAGGAGTTATTTTCAGAATTTCCAATTTTCTGAGTAAGAACAAAAGAAACCATGAATAAATTACCATTCAAAAGTCATCACAATTAGAACCCAATTCCATGATGGTCCAGAGATGAAAAGAGCACGGGTTACAAAAACCTTATAATGTATTTTATACCATCGTTTTCCTCAACTCTCCTTTTTTCCACTTCCTAAAATCTCAATATACATCCGGCCACTAGACCTAAATAGCTGTGGAGGGGAAAGTGAGGCAGATGACCTTGTACAACCCTCCCTCACTTAAATCCAATTCACTTGCATATCATGGCATCATCTCCCTAATGTCATGGTCCTCTCTGAAAATGAAAAACAAACAACAATATATCAATATTTCTATCAAGTTCTCCTGTCACATTTGCCCTCTCCATTGATAATGGAGTCTATCTTTACACACACTCTTCCCGACTATAACCAGTATTTTTTGCACTAGAGCATGATTTGGAAATAGATGCACAAGACTTAGGACAGCGATAGGATGTTTTGATTGAGTGTCTATTTTGGAGTAGCCCTAGAGGATAACACTTGGTACAGGTGAAAATAAAGACACAAGAAAATGATAATCTGCCAGATTTCTCCTGATAATGACTGTGAGTTTTGTTTCCTCATTGTAGATATTTGCCTTAAATGATTATTTTTCAGTGAGGTAATCCAAAGAAACAGATCATGTCAAGAGACTCTCTTTCATCACTTTTTCTCAGTTTTCTCTCTCCCTCCCTCTCTTTCTCTCTGTTGGCTTCCATCTCCTAGGACTCTTCAGTTTGTCACTTTTTTCTTACTTTTTTATCTGCTTTATGTCATCCTCTCATTTCTCTAGGGTCAGTCTTTGGGAATTTGGTTCTCTTGTAAAAGATTGCCTAGGAGTGACTGTGCTGTACTTTTCACACTTTTAGGAATCTGTATGAGGAAGAAAAAGAAATAACAACAAAAAAAAAAAAAAAACCCAGTGAAAATTCATTGCTCTATTCCTCATCCAGAGTCCTCAACTCCCCATTGACTATGGAGGAGACCCTGACCTTCTGAGTCTGGCTCATCAAATCAGTTTATGCTTGTTTGGAATTGGGACAGAGCAGAACTGAAAACACACTTCTGGGGTTGTATTCATGCTGTACACATAGAACATAACAATAACTGTTCATGTTCCCATGCCAGAGCTGCCCCCAGGCTAAGACAAATTTGTTACAGAACTGTCTGGCACAATGAAAACAGCAATGAATTTGGATTCAGAATATCCAGATTTAAATCCCAATTCTGTTTCCTGTGAGACTTTTGACAATCCGTTTAAACCCACTGGACGAGCCTGTTCCCCATCTATAAAATATTGAAGAGTCAAACTAGAAGATTTGTGGGATTCTTTTCATCTCTAAATCTAAATCTGTAAGACTTCTCTGAAATCACAGCCTTCTATATTGCCCTAGCCTGAGACAATGGGAAAACTCAATGGACCTGAAGTCAGTAGATAAAAATTCAAATTCTACTTTGCCACTTCTGGCTCCTTAGATAAGCCATTATAAAATGAAGGGATTGGATTGGGGTAGCTTGGTGGTGTTGTAGATAGAGTTCTAAGTCTAGAGTCTGAAAGCTCTGAGTTTAAATATAGTTTCAGACACTTACTAAGTGTGACCTTGGGCAAATCACTTAACTCCAATTGCCTCAACTCTATAAAAAGGGGATCAATTAGAGAAGAAAATGGTAAATCACTACAGTATCTTTCCTAAGAAAACATCATGTAGGGGGCAGCTAGATGGTACAGTGGATAGCATGCAGTCCCTGAAGTCAAGAGTATCGGAGTTCAAAAGCAATCTAAGGCTAGTGCTACAGAATTTCCCAATTTTCTGACTAAGAACAAAAGAAACTATGGATAAATTACCATTCCAAAATCATCAAATTAGAACCCAAATCCATAATTGTCCAGAAATGGATAGAACAAGGTTTACAAAACTCTTATAATTTCTTCTGTGCTATTTCTTGTCTCAATCTCTTCCTAACATCTTCTCCCTTCCTAACATCTCAATCTGTATCTAATCACTGGACCCAAATGGTTCTGGAGGAAAAAATAAAGGAAAAGTCTCTGTCTCAGACACTTGACTCTGGCCAAGTCATTTAACCCTAATTGCTTCCAAAACCAGAAAAAATGACCCCATGTACAAAAATCATGGAATCAAGCAGAGTAGGACACAACTGAGTAACAACAAGGTTCCTTTCTCGCTCTGAATATATGATTCAAATTATCAGAGCATTTATCTCTGCTTATTCAGTGGTAAATCTATTTCTGAATTTATAGCATAGTAGAATGCTAGAAAATTTGAGTAAAAAGGGACATTTGAAGTCACCTAGTCTAACCTCCTTACCTTATGAATTAGAGTAATGAGAAGTAAAGTGACCCATTCAAGGACACATGGAAAGCTGGCAGTGTCAGAACTGAGAATAGACTCAATATCTCCAAATTCTGAGCCTAGAACTTCTCTCAAGCACCCAGTCTCATTCCTGAAAATCCTACACTAATCACTCCTTGGTATTGACATTTAAGAAGCTGTTAAAATTGTCTCTCTTCTCCTTGAGGCCTCAGCTCAAATGCCACCAACTCCAAGAAACTTTCCATGATCTTTTCCAGCTGTGATTCCCTACCTCTGAAATGTTAAGGGTTGTTAAGGGGCCCCCTGAACTTGTCTTTTTAGTTGCTGTATTTTCCAGAAACTCTAGATTCAGAGCATGCAGGAAGCCCTGAATTTGTCAAGGGTGAAGTCCCATTCCCAGCTGACATAATTTGTAGTTTGTATTAAAGCTGGATTCCCTTTGATCCTTGGGAGGCAAGGCAGATACCAGCCAGTCTGTCAGACTGGAGAAAATGCTTGCACAGGTGGGATCCTTTGTAGATAAAGGGACTTTCCTATCTTCTTAGTCTAGAAGATCTGAAGGGAAAAGAATGTGACTCCTTTTTCTCACCTTTACTGTACGAGTCCCGTACCATACCCTTTTTCTTCTCCTTTTGTTGTATTGTCATAAATATATAGGATTATGGACTCTTTGAGTTCCACATGTGTGTTCATTTCTGCTTTTCACATAAGTCTCCAGTTGTTGTGGTTTTCTACTGATAGAACTAACATAGCACTTTGAACATCTCTTGTCTTACTTTATTGTTGTTTTTTTTTAGGTCATCTTCTATCATCCAGAAAGTACAGAGTCGATTCAGGGGCTCATTCCTACATCGATTGACATAAGAATTTTGACTTGCTCCATGTCTAACCTTATGCTTATGTACTTGCTAGTCTTGCCCTTCACCTTATCCCAAAGAGTTTACAAGCTCAGAACTCCAGGGTTCAAATGATCCAGTAGCCTCAGTCTCCCTGGTAGAAGGGACTAGCTCTTATTATACTTTTACACTAGTTTGATATTTCAAAATTGAGTCTTGTAGGAAGAAAGGAATACTAAAAGCTAGAAGCAAGGAGATAGACCATTCTGGGCATGGGGAGCAACCAGTACAAAAGTGTAACAATGGGAAATTGAGTGCTATGTGAGAAGAACAGCAAGAAAGCCAGTCTTTATGGAACATAAGAGTAATAGGGGGAAGGGAAGTAATAACATGTAATAAAGCTAGAAATATAGAACAGAGGCATGTTGTAAGATTTAAATGCCAAAATGAAGCTTTTATATTTGATTCTGGAGATTTGATAGCTATTTGTATATGTATATGTCTACTGGTCTGAGATCCATGAGAGCAGCTAAGTGTGCTATGGGTAGAATTCTTTTTTTCTCATCCTTTTTCTTTTTCCAGTAGCATTTTATTTTTCCAAATACATGTAAAGATAGTTTTCAGCATTCAATTTTATAAGATTTTGTGTTTCAAATTTTTCTCCTTTCTTCCTTTATCTCCCCCTTTCCCAAGCCAGCAAGCAAACTGATATAGGTTAAATATGTGAAATCCCTTTAAACATATTTCCAATTTTTTCATGTTGTGCAAGAAAATATGGATAGAATTCTAAGCCTGAAGTCAGGAAAACCTGAGTTCAAATCCAGCCTCAGACTCTTACTAGCAGTGTGAACCTGGGCAAATCATTTAACCCTATTTGCCTCAGTTTCCTCATCTATAAAATGAGTTGGAGAATGAAATAGCAAACCATTTATCTTTGCTAAGAAAATCTCAAATGAGATCATGAAGAGTCAGACAAAACTGAAAATGACTGAACAATATAGTACCAAAAACAGCTTCTTGTACAAAGTAGCTATATTGGAAGATATGGGAAGTTCTAGAAAAGTTAGGGGGGAAATTACTATTCATATTTATACAACACTATAAGATTTACAAGACACTTTGTTTATATTCTCTCCTTTGATCTATAAGGTATGAAGTCCAAGTATTATTTCCATTTTATGGGTGATGAAACTCATCCTTAGGCCACATAAATTACTCAAGGACACAGGCTTAAATAAGAGATGAGATCTGAATCATGTTCTCCAATCAAAAGTTCATTCTACTACATCACACTTCTTCTAAACTTAATCTGTTTGATTATTTTTGATGTTACTAATGTAATTATTTGGGGGAGCCACCAACCACTCCCATATAAGATGGTAAACTTAATCGATAAATACTGTGTATTTTGATTTCTCTCCCAACTGGCTGTTCTCCATCTCTCCCCTTCTCCTCAGACCTTCTATTCCCTGAAACACAATGTTAAAATTAGACCAATTAATTACCCTACAATAACCTCTATGTGTTCAGATGGAAGAGTCAAATGGGAAGTTCATTGTTGTCTTGTGTTTTTTTTTAATTGACATAGCTACCCCAATCTTTAGTTACCACTACCCTGATCAGGCAGCAACCATCAATGTAGAGGCAAGACCCTCCACTAGCATAAAGATTATGACTCACTGAAAGTTCAGATAATGGTTAGCATTTTATAGCAATAAGTTTTTTTTTTAATAAAGGTATGTACATTGCTTTTTTTAGACATGATATTATTATATACTTAATAGACTACGTTATAGTGTAAATGTAACTTTTATATGCACTGGGAAACCAAAAAATCCATGTGACTCTCTTTACTAAGATATTTGTTCTATTGTGATGCTCTAGAACTGAATCTTCAATGTTTACAAGGTATGCTTGTAAATGAGCTCAATTCTCTGTTTTCCAAATCCCTAGCCCAATAAGTCAAGTCCATGACCTGAACTACAATGATGGAGGTGGAGCCTTAGGATAAGAACAGAAGTCCAAGTGACAGGTAGAATCCAAAGGTCTAAGTCAGTCTGACAGCAATGATCAAATATCTTTCGCTGACTTGTATCAAGTGTGGGTGGAGGGGAGGGAAAGAAAGAAGAGGAGTAGTTAGATATGTGTTAGATATTATTATTTCATTCTTCTCTGAATTTGATACCAATGAGACCTTACTGTGTGTGACCTGTTCTAAATTAGAGGATCATGAGACTCACATACATTGGCCCATTGAAGTGGCTGCTCTCCTTTGTAGGAAATATATCTTGAAATATTGGAAGCTTTTGCAAGAGTGTATGGATAGAGTTCAGATAGTAGTCCTGAGAAAGGTTCCTATCCTGTATAATCTTTTTATGTTTTATAAACTCTATCACATGAATGGATAAAATGACTACTTTTGCAATTCAATAAAAATATGGAGATATAAACTCATCTTTATTTATACATCTATAATTAGAATTAGGATTATTTGAAATGGAAGAAGCAGGATACCATAAAAAATAGAAAGCCTCAGAGCCAAGAAGACCTAGGTGGAAGCCCTATTTCTAACACATGATAATGTGTGATAAAGACCTAGGTTGAAGTCTTATTTCTAACACATGATAATAGTGATCTTGGGCATGTTACTGAACCTCAAATCTCAAGGCAACTCTCTAAAACTAAGTTGCAAGAAAAGTTGTTAATCTATATTACTAGGAGTTTTCTCTCTTGGGAGTTCTTTACACCATTTCGAACTTAGTTTCAATCCCTGTCCCTATTAGAGAGAGTATGGCACTCCCTTACTTTCCCAACTTTCTCCAGGCCTTCCAAAGAAAGCTGCCCAAGGCTTGCCCTGGACCCCATGTTGTCAAAGGTCAGTTTTAGAGGTTAACAATCCACAGGACATCCTGAAGCTATGAAAGGTGGAGAGGAATCTTCAGTTGCAAAATGAGGGTGAGCTGACAGGCCCGAAAGGAAACTAATGTCTCTTGAGGAGTTAGCTAGTTAGTTCTATTGACTGTGTGATCCAAAACAAGGACTTGGACCCTAGGTTGAGATGGCATACATCCTATGCATGACGAATAAGTTTTCTAAGCATCTAGAATCATAGAATAGAATTGCCAAGGCCTGTCACCCACAGGTGTTAACATTCCCCCAGAGACCACCAGCCAAGTGCCTTGCAGCTACCAGCTAGGTGACAGGATAGGAGCCCAAGATAAAATTAGAAAGGATTTCTCAGCTCAAGCCTTCTCCAAATCTCAGTGGCCAGCTAAATAGGGTCCCTCCTAATTGCTAAATCATACTGTTCCCTCTCTGTCTCTTGGCTAGCCTATTTGAAAGGCAAGAGAAAGTGAGAAAAGATGGGGAAGGGAATCAGTATGAGGAATGAAGGAAAGATCAGACTTTTAACTGAGAAAGAATTTTCAAGACTTTCACTCTGTATTACTGTGGGCTGCCAGTTAAACACTCAGGAGATCCTATTACCCAATCTGATTAGTGTGAGGATCAATTGCCTACAGAGATCTCTCTTCTCTCTCAGTCTCTCAATCTCTTACTCCTCCTTATTCCCTACCCCCTACAAACTATTTTATTTACCCTTCTTCTCCAGTAGATTAATGCATGTATGTAGATATGTATGCAAATACAGTCGGATCCTTTACTATGTGTGTGTATATGTATGTATGTATGTATGTATTGGGGTACATATACATGTATATATAGATATCCATATATATTTAGATCCATACATATGTATCCAAATATATATATATGTATGCATATATAATTCATTTCATATATATAGTATAGATACATGTATATTTGGATATATATGAGAGAGGCTGGCTATCTGAAGATGCAAAAGGGAAACACTATCCCATTTCTCACAGCTATTCAGATTCAAGCTCTCCTGTTCCTCATTTTTTGTCTTTTTCTTTAATTAAAAAGTTTTTGCCTAAATTGTAAATTTTCCACATGGGGAGCCAGAGGGAAGAAAACCCCCCTTTTCTCTGCAATAAGGAAACTCCGAAGCTTCCAAAGAGAACCCAGCCAAGCGTAAACTAGTTCTGAGAAAAGTATTAATACAGAAGGCAAGTGGTCAAAATGAAAAGGGCAGGAAGGCAAAGAGAACATGGGGAAAGAGAGAGGGAAAGAGGAGGGGGTGAGAGTAGAGGGAGAGGTCCTTGTGAAACCAGAACTGTTCTCTCCTTAGCGCTCTCCTTCCTCCACTGTGGGTAATGGATCCGCACCGGGATTTCCTTTCAAAGGTGACTTATAACCTCTTCATTAGGGTAGATCTCTCCTGGGCACTAATGGCGTGTTTGGCAGAGTCAGCGAAATGCTGTTTGTGTGTTCGTTTTGAGTGAGGGGGAGCTCTCAGCTCAAAGGGAAGAAAATAAACAGTGTCATTCGCCGCAAGACGCCGCATCGGGGACGACAGCCGGCCGCTGCTGCTGCAGCTGCGTGTGGGGCGGGCAGTGAGGGCCAATGCGCACAGCTAACAGGTGCCATGGAGTTGAAAAAAGAAAACTGTGAAATAACCATAGATATGCTCCTTATAGTTCACCCTGAGAAGAGACGGACTGTGCAGAGGGACAGACAGACGGATACTGCTTCTTCGCTGCAATGCCGAGGTAACAAACAAACAAGCAAGCATTGCTAGTCCCGGAGTCCGGAAAGGGGCGGGGAAGGTGCCCCTAAGATCGGTCTCTCTGGGGTGCCCTGTCCCAGTGTGGGTGCCCGATCCTGCAGGACGCGGAGCAATTGCACCGCTCGAAGAGCACAGGCGCTGGGAGACAGGACTCGGGCAGGAGTCCGAAACAGGGTCCGCTCCCTGTTCCCGGCCAGCAGTGAGGGGGAAGCCCCTTCGTAGACGCTCCCCACCACAGGATTCCCCGGCCTCCTAAAATCGTTACTTTATTTCCCACCCGTGTTTTGATAGATTTCTGCAAACCCAAGCGCCCCTGAGATAGCAAATCTCCATTTGCCAGATATAAGATCGGTCTTTCAACCAGACGCTGCTCCCCAGTGGGAAATCAGTGGGAAAGAACGTTATTCAGTGTCATGCTAAAAGCTGTTTGAACTTTGCCTACTCTCAAAGAAGCTAGCTAAGAAAGAAACCCCGGGGACCTTGAAGTGCTGCAACCACTGGAGGGTTTGAACCGAAGAGGGATTTGGAGAGATCTCTCCATTTTCCTGGCCCTGTCTCTGTTCATCACCTCTGTCAACAAGAACAATAATACAATCTCCCCGCTAAGTACTCTTATCAAGCTTGCAGATCAGTGGCAGGTTAGAGATGCTGATGTTAAAGGCAGTCTGGGTTTTCATTTGCCTGGTTCCCCAGCTCAGCAAAGTTCACAAGAACCCAGAAAGCAGCTTTGTGTAGTTCTGGGCCCAGTTTTCCACACTGGGCAGAAATTTAAATTTCAAGACTACAAGCTTGCTAAAGATTGACTTTGTGGCTGAAGGGAATGACCTTCCTGGGGTCTCAGTTTCCTTAAAGATGAAATTTCCTGAGGATATTTCTTTGGGGGGGGGGAGATAAAGAAATGAAAGTTGAGAAATTGATTTAATCTCTAGAAGGAGGGTGCTTACCATGTCATTATATTATGAGAGGAATAAAGTCAGAAAAAAAAAAAAAACAGAGAAGATTGAAGTTGGAGGAAACTCTGGGAATTACCTAATTAAATCCTTTTATTGTACAGATGAGGAAACTGAGTCCCAGAGAAGGAAGTGGCTAAGCCAAGGCTAGAGTTTAGGACTCCTGATTCCCAAATATAATGACCTAATTTGCTTTCAATCCTGATGGCTTTCTTAGGCAGGTGGCAAACAAAGACTTGGGACTACTTTCAAAACTATTCTATTTTTTTAAAGGTTAGAGATGTTTTCTTTGGTTTTGACAGGATGAATTATATAATATATTAACATATGTGGGTTTTTTACAAATATGTGTGCATTCATTAATGATGGTGAAGCTTCATATTCCAGCCCTTAAAATAGTGAATGTATGATATATTAAGAGTTTAATAATGCTTGTTATTTACTTGAAGATGTTGATTTTTTTTTTACTTGAAGAGTTAATTTTTAAGGATTTGAGAGCCATTAGTTATCAGTAAATAGTCTATTTCATTAACAAGAGAAGCTAAATATGCACTGCATTAATGATAAGTAGGCACACACCTTACTAAGCTTTCTTTCTTTGAAAACAAGGTCTAATGAAAGTTCTGTGAAATGCACTGTGTAACTTCTTTTTAGCTTCCTACACTAAAGCTGTTTATATTTTTTGCTGCTACTTTCTGCCTCTGGCTCCAATTCTATCCCCAGAGCTCTTGAACCCATTTAATTTCCACCTCCTACCTGCCTACCTGAAGTGGTGGTGCTGAAGATGTCTTTGTCCCTGTCAATTACAGCTGGAGAGGCTCTGAAAGCCTCCTGGGAGCTAACCTAGACACCGCACACAAGCAAGGAAAATAAATAGATTCAGGAGTTCTGGGAATACCGACAGGTGTCCTGGACTCAGAAGGGACATGGGGGCCAAAGGCAATTCTCTGAGATTCTCTAGGTGGGAGGGACAGCACTAAACTAGTGAGAGAGCTTGGAAGCTTTGGGTTAAAATAATTAGGCAATTAGCAGAGGTAATAGGATACTGATTAAGAAATTATACTTTGTCCATTCTGTCTCTCAATTCTGTTATTGAGATGTGCTATATAATCCCCTTATAACATAGGGTTCTCCAAAAAGCATTTCAGAATCTGAGAGGCTAGATCAAGATTTTGATGGGTTTTAGTGATTTTCTACCTACATTATCTTATTTATTCCCTGGTATCGTGCTATATATTTCTGCCTTGAGAGATTTGGTGCTACTGAAAGTGGGTGAAAGAAAGAATAAAGAAAAACCCCAAAATGATTATCAGAATCAGAAAAGAAGTAATAGTAGTTTAACTTTATAATAGACTGAATAGACAATTCATAAATCCACCTAGGTTTCTTCCAAATTATAATTCATGCACCTGAATATGACCTTGGAGAAATCCTAGTAGAGACTAAACACCCAAAATATTCTTTCTCCTTAAACTTCTTTTAGAATTAATTTTTTTTCTTCAAATGTTTTACTGGTGAATTCTAAAATCATCTTGTGACCTAAAAGAAGAATAGCAATTATTTTCCAATGAAATGCTTCCCTTGACTATATCAGAAATAAGTGGCTACTGGCATTTCAAACAAATACTCAGTTCGGGTGTGTATGTGGGGATGGGAGGGGAATTGGTCAGGCCCATCATTTAATTAAACAGGTGGATCAGCTTAGTCAAAATGATTGAGCAGTAGTTCTATCCAGGGAGCCCAATTCCTTCATGGAGACAAAACATTGAACAGCCCTAACATGTTAAAAGAAGGAATTATGTAGCCTAAATGAATATAGGAAGATCATAAAGAAACAAAAATTCTTCCTATCTACCTTTAGCTCTTTGGTAGAGATAGTGACACCAATGTTAGAAAATCCCTCCTTTGATGTGCATCCTCTTCCCAAGATCCAGAATAAGAAAGTAGACCCTCATTCTGACCTGCTAAGATATGAGTAGACTCTATAGCCATGAACATCAAATTGTTTTTTTCTATCCAAATGTCAGAGGATTGAGGGAAATTTGTTAATGATAGAACAGTTTTTTCCAAAGGGTTCAGGAAAAATATATCTGAGGTGGGTGAAGTTGAGAGAGCAGAAGATAGTGTAACAATGGAAGAGAATTTTTACTCAAGTAGCCCATTACTCTGAATCACAGAAATTTGGAAAGAGTGAAGCAGAAATTTGCTATGCATAATACTGGGTTATACCATTTGATTGCATCTCTGACTCTCAGGGATCTGGTATTAATGAAGGCAGAAATCATTTGTTTTCTTTCAAATACCAGATAAGAAGGGAGATCAGATCAGGCATCTGGGTTAGTAAATATCTGGTGAGTGAATCTGGCCCAATTTAAAGATATCTTGCATACAGGATAGAGCATGTTCTTGGAGGCTAGTGTGGTTAGGTGTCTGACTGAGGTAGTAGTCCTAGAGAGGGTGATATGGATGAAAGGCCTGAGGTTTTGATGAAAGTCTATCTAAAAGGCCTTCTCAAGTTAATTCCTGATCAGAGGCAATCAGGAAACACCTCAGAGAGCATCTAATTTAGAGATAGGGAGTTGAAGCTGCCACTTCCTCAATATAGGGAATGTCCAGAAGAAAAAGCTTCCAATTGCCTCCTCTGCAATTGTGGTCCATGATATTGAGAGCACTGAGAGGTTAATGACTGGCCAGTATATATAAGAGATAGGATATGAATTTAGGTCTTTGTTTTCAGGCCAGTTCTCTATCCACTCTGCTGGTTGTCATATATCTAAACCCTTATTTAATCTCCTAATTTGACAAAAGAGGAACACATATATACTCACATACATACACACACCAAATATATATATATATATACCCAGCTAGGTACTATAGTGGTTAGAGCGCTGGATCTGGAGTCAGGGAGACCTGAGTTCATTATGTGCTAGGACATTGGCCAGTTGTGTAATCTTGAGCAAGTCACTTAACTCCTGCCTTCTCAGTTTTCTCAACTATTAAATAGGGATAGTAATAGTATTTACCTCCCAGGATTATTGTGATGGTCAAGTGAGGTAATGCATGTAAAATACCTAGCACAGTGCATGACATATAGTAAGTATTTAATAAATAATTGTTTCTTTCCTTTTCTTCCCCTCCAATAAGGTCCATAAACTCATAAGACTTCAGATGACCCATCGAGGCCATCTCTCTCCCCTTTTTACAAGTGATCAAACTGAATTCTAATGAAGACAAGTGGCTTTGGCCAATGTTCATTTAATAAGCATCAGAAGTGAGAAGGCAGAGTCCTTTGTCCTGCAATTTGCCTAAAGGATTGGATCAGGAGATCTTTAGGGTCCTCCCCACCACAAAAAGAAAAGCCCCAAACTTAATAATCCTAAGATTCCTACCCTAATATTTTTTCTACCATAAGATATTTTCACTCAACCAAAATGTCTCCAAAAATAAAGGGAAGAAAGAACTGTTAGTTAAATTAAGGAATCTATCACAAAAGTGCTTCTTATTTGCAGTCTGGTCTATGCTTACTTCTTTAAGAAGTAATAAAATATCGATACGAACTAGCATGACAATAAAACATAGATAACAATGCATTTTAAAACTAAGTCAATATGCAAGGATCTCTATATTTAAAGTTCCCCCACTCTTTGGATTTAATTCAACTGCCCTAGATAAATCGTCAAGTAGAAAATTGCTGAAGGTACACAGTGGGAAAAGAAGTGTAGCAAGCATTTATTAAGTGCCTGCTAAATGCTATTCACAGTATTTGGTACTAGGGATACAAATATAAGCTACTAAAAGATAATAGCCCCTGCTCTCAAGGAGATAACATTCTAATGAGAAGTCAACACATAATAGGAAGCTGAAAAAGATAGAGGTTGGAGACATGTCAGCTACAAGGTATCTAGGTCTGGGAGAAACTCACCAGTGGGAAAAGGGGCCCAGTATGATGACTTTAGAGTCAGGAAACTTGAGTTTAAATCCCACCTCAGACACTTATTACCTGTGAAACTTTGGAAAAATTATTTAACCTCTATGGATCTCAGTTTTTCCATGTGTAAAATGTGTGAGTAGAAATAAGTGGCCTCTGAGGTTCTAACTCTAAATCTATGATCTTTAGGATTATTCTCCATTCCTGGAATATTTTTTCTCTCTCTCCTCTACTCTGACTACTGATCTCTCTGATTTCCATTAAGACCCAGCTAAAATCCTATCTTCTACAGGAAGCCTTTCTTAACCACTGTTATGTCTTATTTATTTTGCATACAGCTTATTTTGAATGTATTTGTTTGCATATTGTCTTACTCATTAGATTGCAAGTTCCTTGAACTCTTTTGCCTCTTTTTGTATCACCAGTGCTTTGCCCCATGTCTGGCACTTGATTGACAATTAATAAATATTTGGTGAATGAATGAAAGAAAAAATTCACGAACTAGCATGACAAAAAAATGCCAGAATTAAATAGCATACATATCTACTATGATAGGAGATGAGGAAAATATACAAATACTGTTACTGGACAAAAAAAAAAAAAAGGCAATGGAAAGGAATATAGCTGACAAATATAGCATATATGTTAGAGATCCCTGGTAGATTTTAAATCTTTTATAAACTTAGCTGTAATTGTAAACTTACTTGTATTTGTTATTCTTTAAAGTTAAGTTCACAATAAAGTTTTTATTCAAAGCTTTTAAAATGTCTTAACTAAATGTCTAACCACTCTGACATGTCTCATGCCAACTCATTGTTTCACAGGCTTCCAGGGAATCGGAAATGGAAACCGAAGAAGGCAGAAATTTGAAGGAAATGACCTTCGAGGTAAATGTCTGGGAAGAGGTCATGGGGGGTGATGGAATGTTAGAGCTGGAAGAAACCTGAGCAATAGATTAACTTAGTCTATTTTATATATAAGGAAACTGAAACTCCAATCTCATTCACCTCTTTTATTTTCTTACTTCCTTTTAAATCTCAGATAATTCAGCATTCCTGAAAAGGAATGACAACAACTAAAGTTGGATCAAGCTTGTAGACTGGTTCTGAAATACTTATTAGCCCCAAATGTTGTTCTATCTGTCATACAAGGTCATGGTGACATTATTCCTCTTGAAGCCTGGAGTGTCCAAAAACTGAACTAAATGATCTTGGAGGTCTTTTTCAGCTACTTGAAGCTAAAGAAATCAGGCTGAATATATTGGACTACCAGGAAGGATTTTTTGCTTTAAAATGGTCTCCTCTCTGAAACCTGATTACATTTAGATTTTAAACAAAATTACTAGCAGAGATAGGCCAAGAATTCTGTGATTCCATAATGATCTAGGAGCAAAGAATATGATAACATGTTAGTCTGGGAAAGACTCTGAAGCTTTCTGTTCTGTGATTTAATACATGTAATCATTCAATCCACATGCATCCCACTACTTCCTTCTCTTCCAGTCCAAAGATAAGCTCTCTGAGGATGGGATCTATAAGCCAATTCAAAGAGGCCAGATCCTGTGCTGCTTTGGTAACTGTTGCTAACAACCCATTTGTGTGTGTGTGTGTGTGTGTGTTATTTTTTTGAAGACTGGTTTTTTAAAGCCCCTTCAAACTCTAAGAATTTGTGTCTCTCCTAACCTTTCTAACCTTGCAAGAGAAATGATGGATTATAGGTACAGAATGAGGCACAGATTTTTAGATATAGGCTAGTGTGCTGCTTTTATTTTGCTTAGCTGTTTGCTACAAGGGAGGGTCCTTATTGAGATGGGAAAGGTGGTGAAAAAGTAAAAATCAATAGAGATTGGGGGAAAAAAAGAACATTAATAAAATATAAATTATGTTTTATTAGATAGCTAGGAGGCATCATGGTTAGAATATTAAGTGACTTGAAATCAAGATGACCTGAATTTAAATCCTGCCTCAGATACTTAATTAGTTGCATGATCCAGGGAAAGTCACTCTCTCCTGGCCTTGATTTTCTCATCTGTAAAAAATGGAGATATCAATAGACCCTAAGATATAGACAGATAGATAGACAGATATTTATACACACACATACATTCACATATATCCATATATACACTTCTAGGTATACTTACACATATATGTATATATACATTATATATTATAAACTTTAAAAGTTCATATAAATGTGAAGTATTATTGTATGATGACAATTATCATTATCCCAAGTCCTCTGTCCTTTCAGAGACCCACTTAATGCCACTAACAGAGGTTAAAAACTATTCAGCCAACACTCCCATTAAAACAGCTTTGAACCACAGAATCAAACTCTGAGAAATCAGGCTAATCTTAAAAGAAATTTGACTGTGAACTAGAAAAATCTGATTTAGGGGCTGGATAAAAGCTGGCCTCAAAGGTGCTTCTGTTTCTTTATGGGATTCATCAAGAAGAGAGTTATGGAAGGATGCTGAAAAGGACAGTGGGAAAAAGCATTGAAGAAAAGCCAGTAGGATGAAGAGAAACTCAGCTGCTTTGGGGTCACAGTCTGGGTTCAAGACCTTCCTCCTATATGTACTAGCTATGTGAGCTTTGGCAAGTCACCCATTGTCTCCTTGCTCCCAGCCAAATCTCTGAATCCAGAACAATTGAGGATTTACATTGGTGCTTTTTTTTTTTTTTTTTAACTTGGAGTTCTCTAAACTGATGAAATCAGAGGTCCTAATTCCTCTCTTATACTTCCCTGGCCTTCCCTTCTCCTCCTGTGCCTCCCTCTCCCCCCCCCCCCGCAATACCCAGAAAGAACCCTGAATTGGGAGCTGGAAAATGTAAGTTGAATCCTGCTTTGCCACTGCAGAATTGTATGATTTTGGGCAAGCAACTGTGTCCTTATGATCTTCGATTCGTAAAGAGAAGGGGCCGGATTAGATTTTATCTGAGGTTGCTTTGAGCTGCAGTGATCTCTGTATCTCCAAATCCCATGATATCTTTTAAACAAAGAATCAGGATTAGTAAATAGCAATAAATAGAGCACTAGCCCTGAAGTTAGGAGAACCAGAGTTCAAATCCTGCCTCAGACATTTAATATTCACTAACTGTGTGACCCTGGGCAAGTCAAGTCACTTAACTTCAATTGCCTCAGCAAAACCCTTCCCTGAAAATTTTAAAAAGAAAAATCAGGACTAGCCAATGGATACGGACCCGATTTTCCTCTCCCCAGTCCATAGTAACAGCAATTCTTCGGGTGAGCCAAAGGTCCTTGTTGATGCTAGTATAGCAGTTTCTCTGTTATCACTCACAGGATACCTTTTTCATACAGGTTCCAAAGTGCTGTTATGTGTGGAAAGATTTACTGTCTTCTACAACAGCATTCCTAAGTCTTTTCCATCTAACCAAAGCCCAAAACAAATATTCAGAAATAGTAAAAGCCAGTGCCAGCCCAGGGCCAGCCCTGATGGAACATTGTCCAACTTTAAAATTCCAATTCTATATTTATTGCCAAAAGATCCAGTGGAAAGAGTGCTGGATCTGGAGTCAGCTTCTTCATACCTGTGTGACCTTTGTAGTTACTTCTCTGGGCTCCGGTTTCCTTCTCTAGAAAATGAAAGACTTGGTCTCCATGACCTTTAGATTCCTTCCAACTCTAAATCTATGAGCCTGTGCCTGACTTCTCTCAGGTTAATCTAATGGCTTTCTAGCCAAGTCATGACTAGAAGCTAGGTGAAATCTGCTGACTTCTGCTTTTACTCCATGTATGTCCTGGGGAGACTCTGAGCTGGGAAAGCAGTAAGTTAGTCTCTTCAATAGTGTACTTATTTGGAAATATGGACTGTCTGTCATTCCTTTCCCTTTTCACTTATTTAACATTTATTTATTGAATACACAGCCCATCATTTCTAGAATGAATTTTATTTTTTTAAAGATCTTTCAGGTCTTGTGGTTCATTTTTATCCCCACAACAATCTTGAGAGATCCCCTTAGATAGATGAGAAAAACGAGGGACACAAAACTGAAGTAAGTTTTAGAAAGAAGTTCCCATCACTCCAGTATTTTATAATTCTTAACACTTTCTTTACACCAACCTTGTGAGGCATTTAATTCAAGCTTTATTCTTCCCATTTTATACACTAGAAAACTAAGATCCAGAATAATCATGACCTGCCATAATAACATGCTTGACAAACAGTCAATATGGGATTCTAATTCAGGTCTCTTGATTTCTTTAACCAGATCAATTTTGTGAAACCTCAAGTACAGTCTCTAGATCAGTATTCTCAAACTTTTTGGCATCAAGACTTCTTGACAGTTTTAAAATATTAAGGCTTCCAAACAGTTTTGTTTCTGTGGGTTATATATATTAATATTTATTGCATTGAAAATTAAAACTGATAAAATTTTAAATTATTTATTCTTTTAAAATAACTAATAAATCCATTACCTGTTGTCATAAATAACATCTTATGAAAAATAACTATTGTCCAAAGCAAAATAATATTGCAAGAAGAGGGAATTGTTTCACATATTTTTTTACAAAACTCTTTCATATCTGTCTTAATAAAAGACAATTTGGTTGTCATTTTTTCTGCTGTTTTATTTGAAGTTTTTGAAGAAAATCTGGCCTCACACATAAGTAAATGGAAAAGGGAGGAATATTTTAATGAGTGTCTTAATATTATTTTAAATTAAGTTTTTATTTATTAAATTAAACAAAAATTTAAATTTAACATTATTTTAAAATATTTTTATGAAAAAGAACTCTTTGAAATGGTTTTAGGAGTGCCTAAGGTTTACAGATCACATTTTGAGAACCATTACTCTAGAGTCAGACAATAGTTTGAGGTGTGTTAAGGTTTATCTAATAATAGGGTGCTTACTCCAGTGGCCAGAATTGGGGACAGAGGAAAATAAGCCAACTACATTAGATATAAGTTTTTAAGCTAGGATTTTTTTCCAAATTTTTGAATTGATATTTATGAATGGTATTAGCCTCTATTTTCTATTCTTTACTTTATGCTCCTTACATTTCAGTTCTAGGACTGTATTTGTCTCATAAAAGGAATTTGGCAAAATCGGTCTTTTTTCCTAATTCTTTGGGAACAATTTGCATAATAAAGGTATTAATGGTTCTTTAAAAGTAATGGAATTCTCTTTTAATTCAAACTGAAGCAGGGTATTTTCCCTCTTGGTAGTTTCTTTCCAACCACTTCAATTTCTTTTTCTAAAATTGAATTATTTAACATCTTTATTTGGTGTTCTGTTCATACAGGTCTTTTATAATTTTGTAGATAATTCTTTGATTCCTTTAAAATTTTAGGTTTTACTGACATAGCATTGGATATAGGTTCTGGCCATTTAAAATATTTCCTCCTCTCGTTATGATTTCACTTTATAACCCATATAATTTCTAAAAGCAGAGCAAATATACCAAATTGTTGAGAAATCCAGCCTGGCAACACTGCCACCCAACCAGCTGTGCTCAGAATGGAGCAGTGCCCGCTTTCCTGGCTATGTGTTACCCTGTGTTTCTATTCGCTGTTTCCTAGTCCTTTGGTGAACTCTACCTAGCAGCACTGTACAGCTCTGTAGTTACATATGGAAATCAACTGTACAGTCATGTCTATAAATATCAATCGTCCACTGGTGCCAGCCAATCCTCCTCCTCGAGGATTCCCTTCCCTAGGATCTGGTTTCCTCATCCCCCCCACCCTTGAGGTGGGGTGAGAGGAGGAGGGGGAAACTGCCAGCTGTCCTATGCAGAAACTCAGCCTTCCTATCTTCAGGCATAAGTTGAAGGGCCAGAAATTCCCACTGAGCACAGGTTTTATTGAATTTCTGGGAGACTTAGGGACAATTGTCAGTCTTAAAGAGAGTTTGGGTAAGAGGCCAGGAGATCCATTAGAAGAAAGCTGCTGCATGCCCACAAGAGGCTGCTTTGAGGCCACTTCTCTGCTCTGGGCTTGGTTTTGGCCCTAAATGAAGAGAAATAATGAGATGCACTAGAAGATGCTAAATCTCTAAGTCCAAGGAATCAGCCTGGTGTAGTAAAAAGAGAAGTAGAAATAATCACAAAACATGCAAAAATGAATGTTACAAAAGGACAAGCTTGACACCAAAGAAGAGAGATGAATAGAAACTTCACCTCATTCCTTTGCAGAAGTGGAGAGGGATTGAAGGGAGGATTGTCCATAAATGGGAAATGTTTTGTGTATTGACAAATTTTTTCAACATATTAATTAATTTTGCAGATTTTTATTTCTCTTCTTACTCTTTTATTAATATTTTTAATATGGGGTAGCTGTTTGGAAGAGGGAAAGAGAAAGGATACAGGAGAAAAATGTGAGATAAAAAGAAAAAGATGTCAAAAATGTTTAAAGAAAATAAAGAGAAAGAAATTAGGAATTAAAGTACATTCAGAGGACTTTGAATACTAGCTCTGCTACTTACTATCTGGGTGACCTTGAGAAATGAAAAAAAAAAGTATTTATTAAGTGGTTAATATGCACCAAACACTGATAACTCAGAATAAAAATGCAAAACAAGACAATCTCTGCCCTCAAAGAGTTTACAGAGAAACAGACAGACAGACAGAAGAGAGATAGAGATAGAGAGAGACAGAGACAGAGAGACAGAAAGACAGAGACAGAGATAGAATACACAGTATTGTGGGCAAGGAAATATGGATTGGTCTGGGAAATGGGGATTTTACTGGGATGGTGAGAGGGTCACTTAATATTGACAAGCCATTCCCAGGGGCAATGTTAATGGTAATTTGATTATAGTTCTCACAGCTAAAAATGGAAAAAAAGGGATAGGGAGAAACACTGATGGGAGGAATCACTGCTGAGGGAGAAGTAGAAAGTGGCCAGGGTAAAGAAGCATGATCCCAGGAAATTCAGAATAGTTTGGTTCCTCCCTTAGTAGTGTAGCCTCTGGAGATAGTTTATAAGATACGACACTCTCTTTCTGCATCTTTGGGACTAGATTTCTATAAAGTGAGGAAGTTAGACTAATTAGTCCCTGGCATCTCTATATTCTTTGATTCTATGACAAAGGAAAAAGAAGAAAGGAAAAGCTTAGACCTCCTTTTGTGGTAGGGTCAGAAAGAGGAATTAGGGAACATACAGAAGTCACCCAAATCATTTCAGAGACAAAAATAAGTCAGAATTTAGGTAAAACAAAAGAAGGAAAAATTAAAAGTAGGCTCCTTACTACTATTGTCTACAGTTTGAATAGGACACTGGGAAAGTGGGTTTGTAAAAATCAAATCTATCTCCAAGAATATATTGTATATGAAGAAGCATCTTTGATGTGTGTGTTTTGGGGATGAGGAAAAGGAATGAACATTGACCTTGGAGTCAAAAGATTTGTGTGGGAATGTGAGTGACCCTGTTTAGCCCTCTGTGCCTCCATTTTCTCATCCATAAAATAGGTATGCTATTATTTGCACTACCCTATCTCATAAGTTTATTGTAAAATATATTTGTGTGTAAGTGAGTACTTATTATTATCCACCTGATCCCATCATTCCCTACTCTTTTAAAAAAGTTTTTCTTTACCTCACAAGGATTTAAGATTATAAGGATGATGCAGAAAAGTAATACAGAAAGGTAGATAGAGGGAGAAAGTAGGAGGAAAGGCTGATGGGTTCAGTCTCTTAGTGTCAGTGCCCCCTGCTGCCAGAACCCTAATTCCCCTCTTCCCCCAAATTCCTCACTCAGTTAACCAAAACAGAGCATGAGAGATTCCAAATCAAAGAATACTAGAAAGGGGAGGAACCATAGAAATTATTTAGTCCACTCTCAGAATTTTACAGATTTATTTTGGTTGGGATTCATTTCATGTTTGATTTGGGGAGATGCCCACTAAAACCCCTTCCAATTCTCACATTCAGTGATTCTGTAAATCTGGGACTCAGAGAAAGGCAATGGATTGCCCAAAGTCATTCATAGTAGCGTTCAGTGGCAGGATTAGGATGACTACTTTCCTTTTCTAGATTCCCTCCTTGGAGAGGGAAACCAAGGGGACCAGAATGGGACAGAATTGTTATCCAAAGCATAGACAGGTAAGTAGATAAAAATTGTAGCATCATATTTTACATAATCATATAAGTTCCCGCTAAGAGGTACTAAAACTTTTGGTTCCTTTGAAAGTTAGAAATTTGACATTTGAAAAAGACATTTTAATTTTTGAATGCAACAGAATCAAAGCTCAGATAATAATCATGGGACAGGGCTAAGGTGGGGCTGGGAGGATGATTTTCCAGGGCAGTGATTTACAAGGGACAAGAGCCTCGTTTGTGGTCACAAAGGCTACTTGACTCCGTGCCATTCCTTCTAAGCTTCGGATCAGCTCACTGGTAATGAAGGAAACTCAATCTGTTTCGGGACACTGATGAAAGGTCTCCCTGCTGAGTTGGACCCTGATGTGGGAGGGAGAAGGAAGGAGAGGGGGGAAATGTTGGCAGCCTTTGGATAACCTGCCTCTCCTAAAGGCACACATATCTTCTTGCTCTGCCTTGAGGGAAATTCCACCCCAATCCCAATGGTCACTGCAGTTTTTTTTTCTCTTACTTAAATAGGAAACGTGGCCCAGACACAGCACCATCAGCAGACACAAGTCATCACATCTTATGACAACCAAGGTATGTTATTAGAGGGTCCATGCTGGTTTTCTCTTAGCAGTATCCTGTATCCCCTGCTCAGGAGCTAGCAGACAACACGAGTTCCCTCTGCCTCAGAAGGGCCAGAGATCATTCATTTCAACAAAAAGTCTGGAGTGTGCAAAGACTATGTTAAGCCCTGCAGGGAGACAGAAAGACATAGTCTTTGCTCTCATGGAGTTTATAGCATACCAGGGGATAAAATATAGCCAGTCTTAAAGAATCAATGATCTTGTCAGGGAGGGGGATCCTTTGCCAGTGTAGATCACAAACCTTCTATTACTTAATAGTTGGTCCATGTGAAATAGTACAGATGAAAAATTCATCCACGTTGAAGCTAATCTGGTGATGAGACTCTGAAGTTACTGCAAGTAGGCTATTTCTTAAAAAAGAAGAAGATAGAGAGAAAGAAAGAGAGAGGAAGGAAGAAAGGAAGGAAGGAAGGAAGGAAGGAAGGAAGGAAGGAAGGACGGAAGGAAGAAAGGAAGGAAGGAAGGAAGGAAGAAAAAGAAAGGAAGAAGAGGAGGAGAAAGAGAAAAGGAGGAGGAGGAATTGTCAAGCAATGGACATATTAATAAATAAGAATGATAACATTTATACAATAATAACAATAATAATAGCATTTTATACAGTTTCACGTTTATGAAACATTTTACAAATATGAAATAAGTATAATAATAAAATCTCATTCTTGGGACTGTTGTGAGGATCAAACAAGATAATTTCTATATATATACACATACATATGCACATATAACTTTGCATACATATATACATATACATTTATATGCATATATATTTAAAGGTGTGCATATATATACCTATATAAAATATATATACAAATATGTATATATATATATAGAATATATGGATTTATACATATATACATATATTCCACACATATATAGATACACATATATACCTATGCATACACATATAGACACACACATATATCTATATACCTATACATATATATACACAAACATATATACCTATGCATATATATAGACACACACACACATATATATATACCTATATGCCTATACATATATATGCTCAATACATTTATACACACATACATATATACCTATGCATACACATATGGATACACATGTATACCTATACATATACACTACATAATTTATACACTTATTCATATATATCTATGAATACATATATACACACAAATATACATATACACACATATACCTATAACTGCCTGTCTCCCACACATACATATACACATACACACACAAATATATGTATACCTATACAAACATTTATAGACACACATATTTAAATGTACATATGCTTATATACATATAGAGATACATACATACACCCAAACCCATCCATGCATACATGTGTGCGCACACATATGTCTGTGTACCCTTGCATGCACATGTGTGTGCAGACTGTGTGTGTGTGCACGCTCAGAGCCACATACCTAGGACACATATAAGGATTTGAACTTGAGTTTTCCTTACTCAGATACAGCATGCTGAGGTGTGCCATCTAGTGGTACCTAAAAGGCATGTTCTAAATGACACAAAGATTATAGGTTCCATTTTAATAGACAGTAAATGATTTGGTATTATGATTTTATAATTTAGAATGAGGGAGGGAAAACACACCAGAGGTGTAAGTGGGCAACTATCTTTACTGTCTATACTTAATATCTGTATCACATATATCATAACGCCATGGACTTGGAAACATTTTCTTGGAGCACTTTCTGGTTTTTTGGCTGCATAAGTCACTTAATCTCTCTTGGACTCATTTCCTCATTGGTAAAAAGTAGAAGATTAGTCTAGATGACCTCAATTCATGTTACTGTGACTAGGGGATATAAGCAAAGGCTTCATGGAGAAGATGGCATTTAAATTGGGATTTAGATAATCAGAGGGAGGAAGAATACTCCAGGCATAGGAAATATGGAGACAGGAAAGTTCAGAGTTTGTTTAGAGATGGAGAGTAGTTTGGTTTGGCTACAGTATGTGATAGAATGTAGCACAAGATAAGGAAGGTTGGGGAAAAAATAGGATAGTGCTAGACTTTGGAGAGAATTAAATGCCACGCAAAAGATTTTAAACTTCATTCAGTAGATAACAGGTAACCTCTGTCTTTGTTCCCTATTTTTTCCATATTGAAATTTCAAATTAATATTTTTCCTCCCTCTTTCTATTGAGGTTTTTTTCCCATTATTTAAAACTCCAATTTTTGAGCAGAGAAGAAGCGTAGTTAAATGTATGGTCCTATGATGAGAATACTAGATTTGAAGTCAAAAACCTTAAATTCAAATCCTGTCTTCAATTTTAATTACCTTTGTAACCTGAAGTACATTACCAATCATCCCTCAATTTCTTGAAGTTTCTTGAAGAAACTCAATTGCTTCACCTTTCCATTCTAAATCTATGATCCAAGGTATGAGGAAGATTTCAGTATAGGGTTGATATGAAGTTGTGAAGGGTCACAAAAATGAGACAGAAGACTTATTGGAAGATTGTTGGAATAATTCAAGAAAATAATGAAACTCTTCTTTTTAGGTAATACCAGTGGAGGTAGAGAGAAAAAAAATAGTATTATGGATTAATACCAAATGGGATTAGTCTATTGTTCCTACATTCTCATTTCTCATCACCTTACCTTGTACTGGCTATTCCTTATGCCTGAAATACTCTGCTTATCTCTCCTCCCATCTCCATGCTTCCATCATTTAGCTTCTGTGGTGCTTCCTTCAAGACCCAGTTCAAATCTCACCTCCTACAAGAAACCTTTCCCAGTTCCCCTGGCTGTTAGTGCCCTCTTCTTTTTGAATCATTTGTCTTTATGAAAGCAAACTAGGCCATCTTTTGCCTCCATTGTTACCACCGAACAGGTGTTGCCTCAGACAAACAGAGATCTGGGGAAGACTTTAGTTTAAAAAGGCCAGGAGAGGGCCACCACCAATTTCCTGACCTATGTTTTGCTGATGACTCTGAAGAAGAGAATAAGGCTGGTGGCTTTGAACAGCTTTGACTTTGAACAGCTTTGCATCACTTAAGTCAAGTTCACTTGCAAATCAAGATACCACCATCCTGATGTCATTGATCCTCTTCAAGAATGAAGGATGAAACAACAACAAAAAACATTCTTTCTACTCCCATCTACTTCTTGTCTGCACCACATTTTTTTAAATGTTGCCTTTGACTAGAATATAAACTCATTGATGGCAGGGATGGTCTTTCCCCCATTCTTTGTATCCCAGAAATTAGAATGAATCATATTGTTGTTCAGTTGTTTTTCAGTCATGTGGTAAGCTCATTTGATGGGGTTTTATGGTCAAAGATATTGGAGTGATTTGCCATTTTCTTTTCTAGCTCATTTTACAGATGAGGAAATTGAGGCAAACAGAGTTAAGTGACTTTTTCAGGGTCATACAGCTAGTAAATGTCTAAGGTCAGATTTGAACTTGGGTTTTCCTAACTCCAGACCCAGTACTCTGTCCATTGCTCCCCCTAGTTGACTAACTGCTAAGGTAAATTATTAGATATGGGAAAAGTGTCAACCATAACATCCAAGTTTTCACTTAAAAAGCTACACTATTGAGAAAATAACTAAGGCAAGAGGAGAAGAAAAAGGAGCTCTCAGGGAAAGATAATAAGCTTGGGTGTGGCCATGCTGTATTAAATAGAAAAGAGTCTTGTAGAAAAACTGAGGGAGATGTGTATTTGGAGATTAAAACAAAAAGGTCAAGATTAGAGATACAGACTTGGGAGTCATTGGTTTAGAGGTGATAGTTGAAGTCATGAAAATGAGTGAGATGCCAAGGGAGAGAGTGTAGAGAGAAGAGACAAGAGGTCAGTGTCAAATTCTCCTTGAAAAACACACTTACCCTTGAAGTGTTAGAAAGAGTGTAAATAGCCAGGAAAGAAGACAGAAGCAATGTTGAAAGAAATAGAACAACTGTCATTACATGGTGTGTCTGAAGCCAAAGGAAGAGAGAATGTTCAGAAAGAAAGAGGGGGCAACCATATTGGGAGCTATGGAAAAACCAACAAGGATGAGAACTGAACATGTTAACTGCATATGGTCATTAGAAGGTCATAAAAGACTTCTGGGGGAATAAGTTTTAATGTAATGGTAGAAGAGGAAGTCAGTCTCCAAAAAGTTGAGAAAAGAATGAATAAGGTAAGCTCCATGGGAAATTCTGAGCATAGACAACTTTTTTAAGAAGTTTGGCAATAAAGGATATGACAAATTGGCCACCGGATCAAATGTAAGAGTTAGGAAACTTTTTACTTTATTTTGTTTAGGATTGGAGAGACTTGAATATGATGGAAAGAAAATGAGAAAGAGTTCATGAAAAATCAGAGGTTAAAACTACATGAGAAACAAAGAAATTTGTTGAAGAACAGGAGAAAGGAAATGACACTGTAGCAAAGACACTGTTTAGCCTTAGTAAGGAGTAAGGATACTCAGTCCTCTGTGACCAAAGAAAAGGAAGGGGAAAGTGGTTAATGAATCAGATTTGGGGGACTTTGTAGAAAGGATCTCACTCAAGTTGAAGGGAGATAGAAAGACACAGTCCCTGCTCTCATGAAGTTTATACTCTACTGGGGATCCATGACAAAGCTTTGACAGGCTTTGGTCAGGCTTTTTTGTTCCTTTATCTTCCATGCATTATTTATTTATTTTTATTTGCTTATTTGTTTACTTATTTACTTGCTATTTTGTTTATTTATCTTTTACATAAAATCTCTAGGCTGGAACAGCCAACTAGGAGTCACATTGCCTAGCCCTTTAACTTTAGGTAGGAGTGCTCTGGAGCAATTTTGTAATATATAGTGGATTTCTATTTCATTTTAAAGATCTAAACAACTTGTTCTCATAACCACTTTTTGTCAGAAAGTTCCTTTCTTATAAATAGCATGCAGTAGATCTGTAGTACGGTGGATGAAGTGCTAGGCTTGGAAGAAGACCTATGTTCAAAATATATCTCTGAAATTGCTGTGTGATTCTGAACAAGTCATTTTTAGTTGATCTGAATCTCAGTTTCTTCATAATGATAATGACAATAATCATTTAAACCTTTTGATCAACAAGCATTTATTAAGTTCCCAGTATGTGTTAGGGGCAGAGTAGGGGGCAGCTAGTTCAAATCTAGTCTCAGACACTCACTAGCTGTGTAACCCTAACCAAATCATTTACTCTGCCTCAATTTTTTCATCTGTATAATGAGCTGGAGAAAGAAGTGGCAGACCACTCCAGTATCTTTGCCAAGAAAAACCCCAAATGGGATCATGAAAAGTTAGACACAACTGAACAGAAATAACAACCTGTTTGCAAGAGTCAGTGGTGAAAAATTATCCTTGCTTATATTTTGAAAACAAAAAGCTTCAATTAAAAATTTTGAAATAAAATTTTAAAAGAAAGAAAGAAAAAAAATAACAACCTGTGCCAGGAACTGTTTTAGGTGTTAGAGCTACAAGTGTAAAGAATGAAATAATCTGTACTCATTAATCTCTACTTGCAAGGAATTTGCATTGTAAAATGGGAGGAGAGGAAGAAAAAACAGCACCTATAAATATGTGTGTTTAAATATAAAGATGGTAACTACAAATATATACAAAATAGTTAAATACTAATAAAAAACAAGCAAACTAATCCTGGATAAAGATGTTACAAAGAAAAAAAAAACAGAAAATTTAGGGAATAATTTAAAACAAAATAAAATTATGGAATAATTTAAAATAAATAAAATTTATGGAATAATTACTTAGGGAAAAAAGGAAATTATATATGTATGTGTTTATTTTTCCCAAGAATTATTCATTTCTAAAGCAAGGAAACCAATTCACTTGCCAAATTCAGTTGTTAGAGTATTAGGCCTGTTGTTAAGAAAACTTGCGTTTTAGTCATGTTTCAGATTCTTCCCAACTATGAAATCCTAAGGACAAAAGTCTTAGCCTCAGTTTCCCTCAGTCTCTTGCCCTATAAAATGGGGATAATAACCACACTTACTCACAGGATTATAGTGAAGATAGAATGAAATCACTGCTTTATAAACCTTAAAGGAACATATATATAAAATTTATTCTTTTTACATACCTCAGGATTATTGTGAAATACAGAAGGGGATAATGTATGTAAAGTAATTTATTTACCTAAGTGCTTCATAAACAATATCCTCATCATGTTCTAATTGTCCCTCCCCCCTTTCAAGATACAAAGGACCCTGAAAGAAGTTGCTATCTTGTGATTTTTTTCTTTTTCACTTACTGTTCCATCACTTTCTCATTTATAATTCTATTGACCAGACTTGGGATTTCATTAGTGTAAGGAAGTCACAGAAAGGAAGCTTCCTCTACAAATCCGGGTCGGCAACTGTTCTGCAACTTAGAGACTTAAATCTTATCATTAAATTTCTCATTCTCTTTCTGTTCTGTCCTCAATAGAAATGGAGTGTCTACTAAACCTCTGTGAGCCTCAAGAGAGTTAAGTCACTCTCTCCTCAGCCAGCCATATCTTCTCCAGTACAAGCAATCCTTCATGCATTCTGCCTGAGATGAAGGGCTTTGCAGCTTCAGCTGACGCTGAATTAAAACACACAAACATACAAACCCACAACAACCCAATCCTGTTTTCTATTCTGGTCTGCACTTAATAGTTCACAGCTTGCCAGAGCCCATTTTGGAAGCTTGTGGGTAAAAATGAGGTCTTTAACACCAGTCTCTTGTGTGCCTCTTTGACCCTTTCTCTAGAAAAACTAGACAGTCCTTTCAGAAAATAACAGGGTAGGGAATGGGGGTTTCACAATGAATCTTTTCAAAGCTGTAGCTGAAGAATAGGCTTAGGTTAAATTCATTTCATTTTACTTGTAGCCTATTCTTCTTTAAAGAATAATAACATTGATGGCTAAAAGCTTTCCCAGCACTTGATATGATTAGGCTGTTGGGCTCAACTAGATGACCCTCTAACCTTTATACTCAGAATTGATTTTCTAATACATTAAGGAGATTAGTCATCCAGGAGAGGCCTGGAAGATGCTACTGAAGTTGAAGGCTTCCGACAACCTTTGAAGGAATTCAGTGCCCCTCAGAAAAGTTCTGAAGATTAGATGAGACACTTCTTAATTAAGTTGCTCTCGTATATGAATCTGTCTTTCTTCTCCTCTGTAGTGAGAGCATTCAGCATCTCCTGCAGATCTGTATCCATCCCCAAAGTTGGATCACTGGACAGTGGGATGGGAAGCATGGTACTTCTCAAACCTAATTGCCTGATTCAAGAGCAAGGTTCCCAGTCCTCTCGCTCATGTCCACTTCTCATGGTATTTGAATTCTGTCTGGGACAAGACCATTGACAGTTCCATGCAGGGTGAAGTATTCAAGTGAAGGATTAGCAGTTAGAGAGTCTTTGCAGTTCTGTTCCCATCTCTCTTGTGGTATAACACCTGGAAACTCATGTGGATATTCTAAGTTTCTTCATTTGTGAAATAATTAAAGTGGCAACACACCTGAATAATAATAATAATATGATACCCCTGGCTTTCTGAGAAATAATTAGAAATGTATGGGAAAGATAAACTTGTTCAGACCACTGGAGTAATACACAGCCAGTGGCTTTCCCAATGTACCAAGTGGTAACCTCTTGACTTACCATTAAAAGCAGTATCTTTGGCAAAGATGAGAAGGTTACCTTATACCGCCTTCTCACCTCAGTTTCTGAACATTTGGATGTTAGAGGATTGCTAAATAAACATAAGGAAAAAGAAGGAAGAAGAGAGAAACATAGGAGAACCCATTATAGTGTTGGTGTCCAGGCATGAGAATAATAGGCACATTGCAAGATTTTCGGGTTATGAGAACAAGGAAGATCCCCAACAAAAGTCAGCAAAGTACAGGGTGAGAACCTAAAGGTAAAAGCTATAGAATAAATAGCAGATCACATCAGAAAACCCAAGGGAACCAAGACACACACATAAAAAGTTAGGAATTCTTAGCCTATGGTTAATGAAGAGAAGAAATAGCTAGGATTCTAGGCCTGGAGTCAGAAAGTTCAAATCCAGCCTCAGATATTATCTGTAAAATGGGGATAATATTAGCACTTACCTCCCAGGATTGATTTGAAGATCAAATAAGATAACATTTGTTAAGTCCTTAGCATCTAATAAATGATCTTTTCCTTCCTTCCTAGATGATCTCTAAGCCATCTTTCTGTTCTTATATGTATCTGACATTGATAAGTCAACAATCATAAGAATATGGTTCTAGAACTAGAAAGGATAGCAGAAGCTATTGACTCTAACCTCCTGATATTACATATGAGGAAACAGAGGTAGTCAGAAGTTATGAGACTTGTCCAGAGTGACAGAGCTAATAAATGTCTAAGGCTAAATATGAACTCAGATCTATCCCTTCTGCTAGATCCAGTGCTCTACCTACTACACTAGTTAGCTGCCTCAAGTGGTAAGTGTCAGAGCTGCCATTCTCACCCAGACCTCTGACTCTAAATTAAATGCTTCTCCCCCTAAACTACATTACTATATATGTGCCTTCTCTCATCATGAGAGCATCTTGAGTATTTCTTGAGTTTATTCTATATCTCCCATGAAAGCAAGCACAAATGTTTGCTAGTAGGTACCTCACACTTGCCTGATTGAGTGATAAATACAAAGAAACATGAAATTTGGGAAGTAAGCCTATAATCCTTCCATTGGCTATGATGGGTTCTGGTTTAAATTCAAGGATTTGGATTGAGATTAAAAGATGGATAAGATTAAACCAGAGGTGAATGGGAAAGGCACGATCAAAGGTGGAAATAAGAGTCCTTTCTAGTGTGTTTAAGAACCATAACATAATTATTTTGATTAAAGAATGGGATATACATAGAAGAGAATTAGGACATAGGGTTAATAGGATACATAAAGGCTAGAGTCCTGGGTTAAAGAGGCTAGATTTTATGCATAGTCATTGTTATTCAGTCTTTTTGACTCTTTATGACCCCATTTGGGGTTTTTGTGGCAGAGATACCAGAGTAGTTTATCATTTCTTTCTCCAGCTTATTTGACAGATTGAGGAAAATAAGGCAAAATGGATTAAATGACTTCCTCAGGGTTAGCTATGTAATGTTTGAAGCCAGATTTTAGCTCAGGAAGATGAGTTTTTCTGATTTCAGGTCTGGTCCTCTATGCCACCTAGCTGTTCATAGGCAGTGGAGAATTATTGAAAAATTTTGAGAAGAGGATTATTTTTAAAAGATTAATCAAGTAGCAGTCTGTAAAATGGATTGGAGCAGGTAAAAAGAATAGGAGATCACTCTCTTGTACAGGGTCAAGGACTCTTATAAACAACTTTTATCTGTAATTGATGTCCCAAAAGCACATTATTAAATAGTCATTTTCTTGTTTGGGCTCTCATCTTTCAACTGTCATTATGCTTCATTATATGAACATTAGTGAGAAACTTTCTCTAATATTCCTGCCTTTAAGTACAAAGTTTTCCTATCTCTAGTGCAGTCACTCTCAAAGTGATATCTAAAGATCCCATTCTTGATGGGACAACCCCAAGGTTAAAACTTTTTCTAAAATAATGCTGTTTTACTTTCATTCAATATCAATAAATATAATCCACAAAACAAAAGCTCTTGTGGAGCAGCCTACTATAATTTTTAAAAGTGTAAAGGGTTTTGTCTTGAGACTATGTTAAAAACTGCTGTTGTAGCTCATTATTGAAAAAAGTAGAAAGGTAGTTAACTCCATTTTACATAAGTGGAAAATGAAATATTTCCCCAAAATCCTAAAGTGAACACTGGAATGGTTCATCTTAAGTCTTTCTATTATTATAGAGCAGATCCCACTCTTTTATTTTGGGGATTTATTGGGATAGGAACCCCCCACTCAGTGTGCATAAGCTCATGCCCTGCAGTTTATATTCTTATAGGATCTCATGTGCTTTACCTCCCTTTCTGACTTGTATTTAAGTTCAGTAAGATAACGAATACAAAGGATGATCTTGCTGTCACAAAGTTAATATGTAACCATGGGTAAATTTGAACTCAGATTTCCTGATTCCAAAACCAGCTATCCCTCTGCCTCTCAGACTAATAAGTCCTATAGGGTCACATATCAGTCAGTCAAAAGCATATATTAAATATCTACTGTGTTCAAAACACTGTTCAAAGTACAGGGGATATAGAAACAAAAAGGGAAATAATTCCTTCCCTCAATGAACTCACACTCTCTCAATAGGAACAGTACATATATCTATCAGTATATATAAGATAAACATATACAGAATAAATGTAGTGTAATTGTGGGGAAAGATGTTAGCAATTGAGGGCAACAGAATAGGATTGGGGGTACTGGATCTAGATGTCCTTAACTGAAGTTTAATTGCCAGAGTTGCTGACCTGACAATGTATAGGTGGGTTTTATATAACATAGCTTTGCAGTATACCTGGCTACCATAGGAATATGTACCAGCTATGTTGCTACAGTTATCAATGCTAAAGGAGTATGGAAGAATGTAGTAAGTTCAAAAGCTCTGCCTTGTATGTTTTTGGTGGCTTGGCCCAGTATTGGACTGGGAGCCAGAATGGCTCGACTATAATCTTGCTCTGCCATTTATGAATGGCAGCTTGTTTCTTTCCACTCTGGATCTTAATTTCTGTATATGAGATCTTCATTTGATCTCATGTGTCTTACCTGCCTGATAAACTTGTCTTGAAATTCAGTAAGATATTTAGTAAGTAAGATAATGCAAGAATCCTTATATTTAACATTTAAAGTCCTTCACAATCTGCCTCCACCTAGTTTTCCAGACTGACAACTTCCCCTCAACTCACTATAAAACACTGGCCACCATTCCTGAACATTCCATCTCCTGCCCTTCATCCTTCCTGAAGCTGCCTCTGATGCCCGCCATGTGCTCCCTCTGCACTTCTACTTCTTGGAGCCCCTTATTCCTTTCAAAGCTCAGCCCAAAGAACATCTCCAACATGAGATTTTTATTGATTTCTCCCAGTGTTTTATTTCTCCCTTCCTCTTCCTTCTCTCTCCATTATGTTGTTTTTATTTTTAAATTTTGAATATATTTTTATTTACCTATCTTATGGATTCTGTTTCCCCTCAGTAGAATAAGTTCCATGGGGTCAGATTTTATTTTGTTTTCTTCTTTATATTTCCAGCACTTAATGTAGAGTCTTATAAATTGTGAAAAAAATTGGGCCATGACCTGCAAGACAGGAGATTTAAGTTTGAATTTTAATGTAAGCCCTGTCACTAACTGACTCTGTGACCTTAAACAAGTTACTTCCCTATTCTGGATATGCTTCTTCATACATTAAATATAAGGGAATAGTTTCAAAAAATCTTGGCAAAAGTAAATGCATAAAACTTGATAATAAAGACAAAGATAGGAATTAGCTTTCAGAATTGTATGTTGGTAACACTGATAGGAATAATGAAGTCAGAATGAAGGGCAGGTTTAGAGGAAAGGAGACAGGACTAGATACTTGTTAAGGTTCCACTTAGTTTTAGATGTTATGAAGAAATGATTCTGTGAAGAACTTGTAGGAAATCTAAACCAAGTAGGATTTGTCCATTCTAAGAGAAGCAGAAGATGGTTCCTATCTAGATTTTTTTATGTATCATTTGTTAAGAATTTGGAAAACAAATTGTTATGCAAGTCTAGGAGAAGAAAGGAAATCAGAAAGGCTTTGTGCAAGAGATAGCACTTGAGTTTGGTTCTAAGAAAAAGGTTGGAATAAGGCAAGGCAGAGAGGTTATTGGGCACAGAGAATATAACAATGTGAGGAAAAGTATGGAAGATGGATAATGCAGGATATGTTTGGGGAACAAGAGGTAATCTAATTTGTCTGGAGCTAAAAGTAAATTGAGGGCTTGAAAGGAGGCACCAAGTGACAGAATACTATGAGTGCACAACAGAAAAAGAAAAAAAAAAGAGCTTTACTTAGAAGGCAATAATCACTAAAGATTCTGAAAGAGAAGCAACTTGATATATGTATTAGAAAAGCAATCTGACAAAGGTATGAAGAATAGATTGGAAGAGAGAAGAAAATAAAGTTGAAAAGACCAATTAAGGGGCTTTTGCTTTGATGTGGACAAGAGGAATTAAGGATGTATCAAAATGGAGGCAGTAGAAATAGAGAGAAAAGAACAGATTTGATATATTTCAGTAAAATTAAATGCACATGACTTAGTAATTAAGTCAAAGATAGCAATTAGTTTCAAAATTGGGTGACCAAATGATGGTGACAATGACGGAAATTTTGAAGTTAGAATGAGGAGCAGGTTTGGGGAAATTTTACTAAATTCAAGATTGGGGGCTTAAGATGGGAGTGAATGAATGGCTATTGTTTATCCTTCTCAAAAAGGACCAATGATATTAAGGTGATCTCATGTCTTGCAAGTGAATTGGATTGAAGTGAGGGAAGGCTATGCAAGGTCATCTCACTTTTTCCTTCAGAGTCATCTGGGTTCAGTGGCAAGTTATATATCAGGACAACTGGAGATGGCACTGGATTCAGTGGGAGATTGTGGCCTTTTTAAGCTAAGGTCTTTAACAGGTCTAAGTTTGACTAAGGCAACAATCATTCAATTATTAAGGCTAGGAAAGAAAAAAATCACAAAGAAAGGGTCAAGATCAGAACCTTGGAGAGGACTCAGCTTAGAACATCTGGAGATGAACAGAAAAGGGAGTGAAGGAAATAGAGAAACAATCATTAAAGAAGCAGATGGGCAACCCAGAATGTGCAGGGTCTCATAAGGAGAGAGTATTTAGTAGAAGAAGGTGAAAGATCGTGTCTAATGCTATAAAGTGATCAAGAAAGAAAAAGACTAAAGAAAACATCAATTGAGTTTAATAATTTGGAGCTTGTTATTGACTTTTTAAGAGATCAGTTTCAGTAGAATTGGGGCATGAGGTGATGGAAATAAATTACCCGAGTTTTAGGCAAGAGTGAATTGCAAGGAATGTGGTTTACTATAGACAATTTGTTCAAGAAGCTGGACAGTAAATGTACAAAGAGAGATCATAACAACTGTATAAGGATAAAAAGGACCAAGAAAAACTGTTTGGGGGGACCTGGAGGACTTAGTTTTATTTGTGAAAGAAGTGGCACTATTACTATCTTTTATCATAAGTAAGTCTTTAATTTATCTGAGACTCAGTTTTCACATCTGCAATATCAGACCCCTAAGTTCTTTCTAGCTCTAAATAATCCTACAAATTCAATAGTGAAGAAGCAATTGAAGATATGTGAGCCTGAATGATTGCCAAACTCAATATGTTGGAGAAGGTGGGAGAGAATAGGGTCAAGGGTGCAAAGAAAGCTAATCTCTTCTCATACTAGCTCAGACAATGGGGAGAAATATAATCATTGGCTATGACAGAAGAACTTCTGCAAAGGCATGTGTGAGGTTGTGAGCATAATCTGGATCCAGCATTCCTACTGAGTTATATTCTTGATAACTGCCCTAATAATTTCCGTAATGGTAATGGCTCCCCAACCCAGTGCCACCAGAGGTAAAAGGGAAATCAACTTCATGGTTACTATTTAGACTGTCTAGTTCCAGTAACCCCTCACAGAGTTATATCCTTGGGGCAAAAGAATGTTTCTGAGGAATCATTCTCATACGCTTCAAATATGTCCATATCTTGGGTCTTGACTACATTAGCAATGTTCATGTAAATATGTAATAATAAAGGCATTGCATATATGCACCTTCCTTTTCTTAAAATTCAATTTGGGAATAATGTCTGCAACAAGGAAGCACAATTTGCAGCTTGATTAATTAGGGCCTGCTAAAATTTCTAATTACTTGTTTGTTTTAAATGAGGTGTTTTGTTCTCATTAAAATCATTAATGCTAGTGAGAGAATGATAATGTGTTTTTAATATGTATGTTTGAATTTGAACCCCTTCGTTTTATAAACAGGAACCTAGGCTTAATCAATATGTTCACACACTGACAACTGCATTTGTTGGATAAGAATGTACTTAAGTCATCAAACAGTGCTCACTTATTATGTCAAACCAAAACAGAAAGATCTGTTCCCAACTGTAGTTGAAAAATGTTAACATTAGCCAAGTGTCTGATTACATCATCAGCTGATTAAACAGAAAACTGCTTACTTACTGAACACATATAATCAGTGAATATGTCTGATGTCAGCATTAAACAGCCAGATAATGTTAATACCAACTAACCATCATTCAGACATTAGTCATACTATGGAAACTCAGTTGTCTTCCTTGCAAAAGATGCTGCTATTAATGTATTGCTACCCACATAATTGAAAGGCAATAGGGAGAAGAGGACTGGATTTTAAATCAGTTGAGATCTGGGTTCAAGGGTATGCTGGAGTTGGCTCAAACTGCCTCTCAAGAAGCAATAGTCAAAATTTTCAGAATTAACATTTAGAAATGTATTTTCCACATTAACTTTGGAAATGAACAAATGCTACAATTTAGGGCATGATATCTTGTTTTGTTAGTTGTCTAGATTTTAAAATGTGACAGAGAAAATGTTATGATTCAGATTAAACTTAAAAGTATGTAGCTTTTTAGAATGACTTATTAAACATTTATTAGCATATTATTAACTGGGCTCAAATCTTGACTCTATTCCTTACATTTTTTAATCTTGGGTAGGTTACATCTTTTCTTTTCAATGTAAATGAAAGATTTGAACTAAATGGCCTCCAAGATTCTTTTTCCCTCTAATGTCTGTGGTCTTTTTAGTATTCTCAAAGACAGAGCATTTACCTACAAGAGCTCCTACAAGGTCCAAGGCAATACACTATTCTTCTGCAAGCTTTACTTGGCAACCATGGGATAAAGGAGGTATAATTCTCTCTTGTGCAGTAGGTGGTCCCATTTGTTATCTTCACTTTTTGTAGCTATATGAGTCTTCTTTCTCATATAGAGAGCAAGCTATCTGCCATTTAGTAGGAAGCCAGGAGAGAAACCAATATGCAAGAAGTATGGGATAATATAGGTACAAATATCAAGGCAGAGATCAAGGCATATCTAATCAACAGTCAGAAATATAGGAAAGAAGGAAGAAATCAAGAGTCATGACAAGAGTGAACAAGCAGGAACCAAAGAACCAAGGAGGTGTTCAGGAAATTCAGAAAAAGGAGATAGGTTGCTACACAATGGACATGTATCTCTGCTCAATTCCTTCAAATATGACATTAAAAATAATATCAACAATTAACATTTGTGGAGCACTTACTATTTGCCAGGCACTATGTTAAGCACTTTACAATCATTACATTTGATTCTCACAACAATTCTAAGAGATAGATGCTATTGGTATCCTTATTTTATAGATGAGGAAACTGAGGCAAACAGAAATTAAATGACAGGTTAAGTGAATACACAGTTAGCTAGTGTCTGAGGCCAGATTTGAATTCAGGACTTCCTAATCCAGGTCCACTGCTCTAACTACTTTGCCACCTACCTAACAGATATTACAAATTAGAAATCAGTCTTGTGAAAAGTAGAAACTGTATTTACCTCACTATCCATTGCCAAAGAAATCCTTGGTCATTGAATTTCTGCCTATCTAAATTATTATAATAGCTTCCCAAAAAGTCTTTTCACCTCCATTCTCTTCTGCCTGTTCCAGCCTTCATCCATTTCTCAGACTAATCTTAGTCATGGCTCACACTACTCAAAGATCTTCAATGGCTCCCAGTTTTCTACTAAGATCAAACTCTTTTGCCTGAAATTTAGGTCTCTATAGCATCTTGTACCATTTGACTTTTTCAACATTATCTCACATTATTCTCCTTCATATGCTCTTTCCTCTGTCCAAAAAGAAGACTGCCCTTTTTCCTCAAAACGTGCCCTTAACTATCTCACTTTCTCATCTTTGTTCACTCTACCCCCAATGCCTAATGCTTTTTCTTTTCCTCTTCCCTTATTAAATTCCTACCCTCCATTTAAAACTCAGATCAAATGGCATTTCCTTCATAAAGCCTTCCTTGTTTCCCCTTGTTAGTAGCATTTTCAACCTCTTGAATCTTCCATGATACTTTCTTCTTCATTCATTTAATATAATTATAATTGGATTGTTGCATATTCTAAGTATCAATGTTTATGTTTTGGTTTCCTAAGATCAGATACTATGTCCTATTTCAATTTTTTACTTCTCACAGCACAGTGTTTTGCAAAGAACAGATAATTAATAAATATTTGTGGGAATCTAATTTTAAAAGCTTCTTTCAGTAGGGCAATTAAACCTACAAAAAGAGAAAGGCTGCAGGAGCAATATCCAATGGAATGAACTGTGGAGGCTCCCTTGGAACTGCAGAAAAACCAGACAAGCAAAGACAGACCCCCAAATGAGTTAAATCTCCTCAGGCTTGGGATATGACAGTGACAACATTTAGCCTTGAACATTAATTGTTAAGAGTGAGAAAGGTATCTGTGATTGCACTTCGATGTTTCTGTTTCTTGCTGAGTTCCTTAAATCGTATTCTAAATAACATTTTTTTAAAAATGTGGTTATTAGGGTAGTAATCATAATATTCAGATTTAAAGTGGAGTCCTATTTTAATTGAATTCTATAATTAAATCGGGAAACATGCTAAGTTCTTTTAGATATGCAGACTGAGGGAAAATCTTTCTGTTCAGATTCTGTGGTCACCATATCCCATGTCATATCTGCCTGGCTTTTAAAACTCTTTACAACCTGGTCCCTTTCTTGGTTTTATACACTTTACTCTCCTCCATGAACTCTCTAATCCAGAGATGCTGGCTTTTTTATTATTCCTAACACATAATACTTCACCCCCTATATCCATGCAATTTAATTGGCTATACCCATGATTATAATTCTCTTCCTCCTCATTTTCACCTCCTGGCTTCCTTCAAGACTGAGCACAAATCTCAGTCTTTTGCAAGAAGCCTTTTTGTGCCTCCCTCCATTTCCTCACTTCCCACCAATCCACCCAGTGTCTTTTATACCACATTGTTCTTGTATTTTGTCCTTCCTTTTCAAAGAGGACCACTGACGTCAGAAGGATGATGTCTTGACTTGCTCATAGAATTGGTTTTAGGTGAGATAAAACTGTGCAAAGTCCTTAGCCCCACTCTGTTCTTTTATACTGTATACATCTTGTATGTACATAGCTGTTTGCTTATTGTCTCTCCCATTAGAATATGAGCTCCTTAAAAAGAGGGACATATTGTTTTTTATTTCTTTTTGCAACCCCTGTGCTTAATACAGTATCTAGTATATAGTAAATACTTTATTTGACTACTATCATACCACCCACCCACTACTTAGTAGCTATTTATCTGAAATAAAGGAACATTGCACAAGAAGAAATAAACTATAAAGATAGCTTTGAAAAATAAAATCCATAAAATAAAGTTTAATTCATAATATGTTACAGTTTTAGTAAAGCTAGGAAAATGCAGGTTATCATTTCTTTGGACAACTCAGATTCTGAGATGGAATTGGAAACCTAAGGTCTAAAGGGTAACAAGACTAGAGACTGAGGAAGAGACTCTGCAGAATCATAAGGTGGCCATAGCAACACTCTCGGAGTACATGACTCCTGGGTGTATTGCAGTACAGTACAGAGGTTGAATCATTCATCCCTATTATCACTTCTGTGCTACAGAGAGAGGAGTCAAGATTGAAGTGATTAGGAACTCTTGGACTTCCACATAGGGTTAGTTTGAGAGAAATCTTGGGACTAGAACCAAGGATATTAAATTTACCAGTGCTACCTTGGTGCTTGGCGGTTCATCTTGTTAAGGGTTGACAACCAATATGACCCTTATTGACCTATGCAAAATAGAAAAGACAGGAGAGAGCAAACAAAACAATGTTCAAGTGCCATCTGGCTTAGGAGATCCCTTCTAGACTCTTAAGAGTCTATGAATGTGATCTTTATGGTTTGGTAAGAATTCATAGGAAAGGCACAAAAGAGAAATTGTTCCTGACTATATAACTAAGTTCTAATATCATTCCAAGTGTGGCCTTAGAGAGAGGAAATAATAATTTCTTTAAATAATGGGAATCTGATGTGCTAGAGAAAGCATTTAATCAGCAAGAGTCAGAATAGCATAATGGAAAGTAATGTGGCCTTAGAGTTAGGAAGACCCGAGTTCAGTTCTTCCTCAGAAACTTATCAGATATGTGACCTTAGGCATTTAATTCCTTAGTGCTACTAGGAAGTCTTTTAAGATTGTAGACTCAGAACATTTGCTGATTTGTATTGATAATGGAAGTTTCTTTCTTTCTTTTTTACTTAAGTGACTTGCCCAGGGTCACACAGCTAGGAAGTGTTAAGTGTAGAAGGTCAGATTTGAGCTCAGGTCCTCCTGATTTCAGGGCTGGTGCTCTATCCACTGTGCCACCAAGCTGCCCCGATAATGGAATTTTCTTAAATAGGATTTCTCTATAGCAGTGAAAACATAAAACCATGAAAATAAGGTAGATAGAGAGAAGGGAGGAGAGAGAGGGATAGAAAGGGGGAAGAACACAGAGAGAGACAGAGACATAGACAGAGAGAAAGACATACTTATATGCATGTAAATATATATATACACACACATGCATACTGTACACATTAATACCATTAATTACCTTGTTTTATGCACAAAGTGATTATTTCTTAGAATGGCAGTTGAGCACTTCTCTGATTTGCCAAATTTAGCCCAAAATTATTTTAACTACCTTTTTCATAAATCTAATCCTCACCAAAAAAAAAAAATAGAAATTTGATACTTTTGAGGACACAATGATGTGAGCAGCATCACTGGAACAAATGTTCTAGGATCTGATATTTGGAACTAGATGGACTTCTGAGGCTATCAATTCACCTTCATTATTTCAAAGGAAAGAAGGTAAAGATCTACAGAGTTATAAAGTGGCTTACTCTAAGCCAAACCCAGGGATGGGTAAAAAATAAAGCATGGATATGAACTCATATTCTTAATATCAACTGCAGTATTCTTTCTATTCTCCTATGCTTTGCTTCCCAAAGGATTCATGTGGAACCTAATTATCACTAATCTCTTATTTCCAGCTGTCTTACCCCTAGCACATTACTACTTTCAGTGCATGGTAAAGTTCTTTGTTCATATGAGGTTATTATTAAATATTTGTTGAATCAATGATTTCTCAAATACCTATTAAAAATATTATATTCCTTATTATTGGAATGTAAGCTCCTTAAAGGCAGGAACTATTTCATTTTCTTGTCTTTGTAGCCCTATAACACCAGGTATAGAGTTGGCACTTAATAAATGCTTTTTCATTGATACCTTATATTTGATAGATTCTATTCTCTAGTTCAAAGCTTCTTAAACTTTTTTTCCATTCGCAACCCCTTTTAGTCCAAAAAATTTTTATATGACCCTGGATATAGAGATATCATATAAATATATAAATCAATCATTTACTGGTGATAAATCATAAATAAATTTATGTTAATTAATTACTAATTGATTTAATGATTAATTTAAAACAATTTTGGTATATATAATTTTGCTATTAAAGACAAAAGCAAATTTGTACACTAGTGCGATGATATGTTTGTTTATTTTTACATAAAGAATTAAATCTTAGGGGCAACTATTTGGTATAGTGGATAGAGTACCACCTCTAAAGTCAGCAGGACTGGAGTTCGAATGTGACCTCAGACTTAACACTTCTTGCTGAGTGACCCTGGGCAAGTCACTTAACCCCAATTGCCTCAGGAAAAACAAAAGGAATTAAACCTTGGTGGAATATTTGATACCTTTTACAGTTCCCCAATTTTTTTGTGACCTTCCCCCACAATCAGTTACATAATCCCCATATTGGAATTGTGACCCATAATTTAAGAAGTTTTACTCTAATTAGTTACAGTTTTGACATCTTTTTGCCAGGAACTCATCTAACTGTGGAGATACACCCTGGGAACAAAACACCACAACTACTTAAGAAATTCTCCTTTGACAAACGTAAGTATCCATTTGCATATGTTACTGAACCTCCAGAGGTACTGACTCTATCTGTCTGATGTGTTCAGGAATGATATGGAGACTCAAGAGAAAGGAAAGTAGACCTAGAGCCCAGGAGGTCCCATTCCAGGTCCTTGGAATCTATACTCAGTCAGAAGACTATATAGAGCATCTTCACCTGAGCTAAGCTGCATCCAAAAACCCTTGCTTTGGAAAAGGCCTGGTCTCCAGAATGCTTTCCTTCTCAGTAGCTAATTGCTTGGAACTGTTTCCCATACTTACTATACCTGATCCTTCTAATTTTCTATATATTTGTGGGAAATTCATACCATGTAGGTGGGAAGAATGTATTACATCCCAAAATCTATTTCATAGACTAGTGAGTGGGTGTCTCATCTGGCAGCATCATTTGTCTGGTTTCTTTCTGCACAAATGTATTTGGTGCTCAGAGAGGGGTTACTCCAGTCTGAGAGGGAGCTGCCATTCGGGAAATAGCTGAATTTCTCAGTGCTCTCTGGATTGACATAGCTCTTTCCCTGAAGTTCTGAGAAAGGAGTGAAAACAATTACATGATAAACTTGAAATCAAGAGCTAATGCTTGAATCTTCCATTATCTTCTTTCCAAAAGAAAAAAAAATATCTAAAGTCATGTAGTTCATTCCTCTGCCTTCTGTCAGTATCCCACCTAAAAATGAAGACTGTTTTTCTTCATTTCCTATCCCCCAATAAAAAGGGGGAAAACTCACAATTCTTATAACAAATAAGCAGAGCCAAGCAAACCAAATTAACTTATATACCATGTCCAAAAATACATATCTCATTTGACATCTAGGGTCCATACCCTCTATGTCAGGAAGCAGGTAGTGGATAATATTATTTCACCCTTGGTCCTCTAAAACCAAGATTGGTTATTACTTTCATTTAAATTTTTTTAGCATGTTGCTGTTACTGGTTAAACTATTCCCCCTAGTTCTGCTCACTTCACTCATTTCATATGTCTTTCCATATTGTTCTGAAACTATCTACTTTCCTATATTTTAACAGAGCCTTTTAAAAAATTGTAGCATTCATTTTTAAATTTCTAAGTTCCAGATTTTCTCCTATCCACCTCTCCTCTCCTATCCATAGAGAAGCAATATAACTATTATACATCTCTTATTTTTTCATAGCAGAACTCTCCAGTGGATGAATACTTTTGTTTCTTTGTTTCCAGTTCTTTGCTTTAACAATAAAATTGTTACAAATATGTTTGCACATATAGGTCTTTTGCTTTTGCTTTTTTTTTCTAAATCTTCTGGGACATAGGCCTAGTAGTGATATCAAAGGAGGGAGGGAGTCGAGTATAGTTCTAAACTGATTTCCAGAATAGATGAATCAATTCACAGCTCCACCAACAGTGTATCAGTCTGTTTTTGTCTTCCTACAGTATCTCTAACAATTGTCATTTTCCTTTTTAGTCATCTTTACTAATCTGATACATAGGAGTTGGAACCTCAGAGTTGCTTCAATTTGCTTTTCCCAAACTACTATTTTGGAATATTTTGAAGCTAGGATTCCTTTCTTTGAGAAATTCCTATTCATATCCTTTAATCTTTTATCTATAGGGATATGATTGTCATTCTTATATATTTGAATCAGTTTCTTATGTGTTTTAGGTATGAGACCATTATCAGAGAAATTTGTTATAAAGATTTTTCTTCTACCAATAATCTGCTTTCCTGCTAAATTTGTTTATCCTATTTTAAAGTTTAGCAGAAAAGATTCTATAAACTCCTTTAATATCCCTTCCAATAATTGTGAGAAACCTGCCAAAAGTTTTTGCATCTAACTTAAATCACTTATGTTGCTCCTTAAACATCTTCTGCCTTCTTTAGTCCTTCAGTAAGGTGAGGAACAGCTGCTCATTTCCATTAGTGCCAAAACTTTAAATATATAATATTTGAAAAAATTCTTAGGTATTATTTGATTTTAATATTTTCATCTTTTCCTTTTCTTGACTTTCCTTTTCTGTTTTTTATTCCCTTTCTCTGTCCTCTTTATTTTTCTTCAATCAATTTTTAGAGCACCTATTCAATGCAATAAAAATTGCTGGGTACCTACTAAGAGCAAGACAATATGCTAAACCCTATTTGGAATATAGAGGTACTATTTCTATCATCAGGGTTCCTGGAGTTTAGTTGATAATATGGAATGCTAAAAACAAATCCTTTGATCACAAATAATCTGTAATCACCCATTGGATAAATGCTTCTCTCTTCTTTATCAATCATTCGTTTTCCCTCCACCCAAGAGGAGTTAACAAGCAGGGAATTGACTGGTGCCAATTTCAATTTTTTCCCTTGTTTTTTACTAATGAGAAAATTAAGGCTATGGGGAAAAGCTTATAAAGAAACTTGAGCAAGGATATGTGTTAACAGAATAGTTGAGAACTGTCTATATATGACTCACTGACATTTGGAATTTTTTAGGTTTTCAGGGTGATCGGAATGGAAACACAAGACCACAGCAACCAGGAGGAAAAGATGCCCATGGTAAATATTGGTCAAATTATACAGCATTCATTCATTATGTTCAATTTGCCAAGCATTTAGTAAGTTTATGACAAACTATGTGATCTAAGTTCTGGAGAGAAATAGAAGCATAAAGAAGATATGACACTTTTCTTTAAGAAGCCTATAGTCTAGTAGGGTTGATAAGTCATGTCCAAAAAGTGAATGAATTAATGAAGTAAATAGGTGAAACACAGTCAGATAAAGGAAGCTCCGTATTTGATTAGGGCACCAGGAAAAGTTTATGGAAGCACCGGTATTTGAGCTGGACTTTATAGCATAAGTAGTATTTCAAAAGGTAGAGAAAGATATAATATATAATGATATATAATAGGATAGGTGGTAGGCAGTCAAGATATAGGGGAAAAAAACTATAGAAATGCCCCAGAATTGGAAAAACAAAATGATTGTAATTGTTGTTTTCTTGTTGTTCAGTCATTTCAGTCATGTCTGATTCTTCTGGATCCCATTTGGGATTTTCTTGGCAAAAATATGGGAGTGTTTTGCCACTTTCTTCTTCACCTCATTTTACAGATAAGGAAACTGAGATAAACAGGGTTAAGTGACTTTCTCAGGGTCATGAAGCTAGTAAGTATCTGAGGACAGAGTTGTATTGGGGAGAAGGACTTCTCCTGACTTCAGGCCCAATACTCTCTCCATTGTTCCACCTATCTGCCAGTTCTGTTTAATTGTAGAAATAAGGCTGGAAAGGTCAGTTGGCATTTCTGTGTGGAAGGCCTTTAGTGCCAAAGGCTAAACAAGTTGTACTTCATTCTGAAGTGATGAGAGACCATTAAAGGCTTTTGAGCATCAAAGTGACACAATGGTATCTGCAAATTAGGAAGGTTAACCCAACAATTAAGTAATGTATGAGATGATTTGGAGGAAAGACTAAACCAAATGAGAACTAATGAATTCCTAATCTAGGTAGAGTCTCATTGTAGAAAATAAATTGAAACTATAGCTACATAAAAATGTCTGATTTCTGATGCCATACTAATATGGCATGAAAAAAAATTAATTCTAAAGGCATTATTAAATACTGATTATATAAATATACCATGGTTTAATAAACAAGCTAATAAAATAAGGTTGTCTTGTGGAAAAAAAAGTCAGACTGAGGCAGAAGGGCTAAGCTGATACTTATGCTCTCCCATTAGTCCATTGGGCAATTCCCATTTTCTTTATAAATCTCAGTTTCCTCATCTGTAAAGTGAGGGAATTCAGCTCTCTTAGAAGTTCTCTAAGTCCCTTTCCAGTGTTAGCATTTTATGATTCTCTGTATTAAATATAGTTAGCTTTATTCCATGCATTTTCTATGATTTGAAATCAGATCAACTTGGTTAATGCCACAGATATTTTAAATGTATTTATGCACAACATATTTGGGTAGGGGTGCTATGCCTCTGAGCCTTATATAATCTGTACAGAGGGGAGATTTAATGAGGCATAAATCATTATAGGGTTTTAAAATATGCAGATATTATGAAATGGAATGGAGAAAGAGTGAAGCTAGTAACTGTTTTCAACCTCATTTTAGAAATGTCATCCTTCTTCCAAATAGAAGGAGAAAAATCCCTCATTTTCAGAGCTATATTGAGCAGAAACCTGTTAAATGTGTAAATCCACTTTCCATCCATTTAGGTCAAGGCAATAGTCCTTGTCAGAGAAAACCTGAAAGATGTCGACTATAGATATAAAAAGCTGTTAAAGAGGGAAGGGGTGAGGGGAAGGTAAGCAGGTAGGTTTCATTTCCCTGGGGTTTCCAGGATAATATGTGACTTCAGCTATTCTGAATATCTTGCAGGTATTGCCAATATTGTGATTGGCCAACTCCCTATTTGAGGATAATAATAATAATACAATTATTATTATTAATAGTAATAGCTCGCTAATGCAGCAGTTGAGGAAAGAGAAAACTGAAATTCACCAAAATTAATTGAGTTAATCAAGATTAAGGCATATGGCACTATCCCCATTGAACATATGGAGAAACTGAGTCCATGGTTTGAATTTCTGACTTTTAAATTCAATGTTTTTTTTCTATACTGTATTTCCTTTCCCTTCCATTGTATACAACATTACTTTACAATGTTACTTTCACATCCAATATCCAAACAATCAATCAACAAACATTTATGAAGTATTTACTATGTGCCAAACTCTTCTTGCTTTCAGGAAACTTAGTTCTCAGGAAATCTAGCCAATGGAGACAACATATACATATGTAGTTTCCTACAAAATATAAATAAGATGATTTTGAGCAGAAGACACTAGCCCTGAGAAAATTGTGACATTGATCTTCCTGCAGAAAGTGGCACTTCAACTGAGCAAGGTGGACAACTGAGGGAAAAGAATAGAGACATGAGGAGAGAAGGACCAAAATAGGGGATCAATTATTCTAGTTGATTTTTACCTTATTAGATAAACAAGACTGGTAGTAGTATTAATTTTTTACAGATGAGAAAATCAAGACAGAGAGGTCACATAGCTAATGATTGGGCTAACCCTAAGTCTCCTTGATTTCCAATTCATGCCCTTTCCACTCCTTCAGACTTTTATGCCTCTTTTATAATGAAGACCTGGAGAGAGTTCCCAGGCTAGGCTTTTGAGAATTACATCCACCTTCTTAGACAACTGAGAATTGAAACTGCTGAAGTCAAAAGGGCAAGTGTGTCACTGGTAATACCTTAAATAATGTGTGTGAGACTCCTTCCACCATTTCAAAGGGAAAAACAATATATACCAAAAAAGAGTATTATATAAGATTGCTTCTCTCATCTGTGATGTTTCATTTCATTGTCATGAAATGTAGACAACTTAGATTTTACTTGTATTTTTTTAAGCCATGGAGCTTGACCTTGTTCTAGCCCATGTTAATTATCTACAACCCTTCACTGGAAAAAGGCTTTCTCTCCTTTCTCCCCTTCCACTGCTTCAACAAAAGAAGATGGTCCTAGGCAATAGTCAGAAAGAGCAAAGTATACCTTACAGATACCATATCTTAGAGATACTAAAGAGCAGTTAGTTGATTACTGAATCCTCAGTTTTGTGCTCAATGTCTGTCTCATTATGGAAGAATATTTCCTGCTGGCTTACATATCTCCAAATGACTCAGGTTCAGAACTTGGCCAGAATCTATTCCAGGGAATGTTTCTAAATGAAGTTTCTGGAAAACAAGCACTAGCCATAAGAGAAAGAGGCCCATTCTCTAAGAATTTGGACATTTCATCTAGAAGCAAAAGTTTAGAGCAGGGGTCCTCAAACTTTTTAAATAGGAGGCCAGTTCACTGTCCCTCAGAATGTTGGAGGGCCGGACTATAGTAAAAACAAAAACTTTGTTTTGTGGCCTTTAGATGTGCCCTGGGTGAGGGGGATAATCGTCTTCAGCTGCCGCATCTGGCCCGTGGCTGTAGTTTAAGGTCCAGGGGACTTTAGAGCATCAAAAAAATTCAGAATTAAGTAGGAAGATGAAAATTGGTTCTTTTCTAAATGGCTGGAATTTATGGGACAACTGGAATAGGAATTAATCAAGGAAATCCTAATGGCTGGAATTTATTTGTCCATTTTTTGGTCCACATGTGATTTCATGTATGAAAAGAGCACCCCTATAACAGAAATTTCTACCAATGTAAATCAGCAACATAAGGCCTTAAGAGAGATTTTTAATCTTCTTTTGTGTCATGGAAGCTTTGGTAGTTTAGTGAAACATAGAATAATATTTTTACATGCATAAAATTAAATATATAGATTCCAAATGAAACTAATTATATTGACATTCTGTTATCTTAAACAAAAACAAATTTTTGGACCTTGAGTTACGAACTCTTGCCTTAGAGAGTTCCTGGAGATACTTAGAGCTAAGTACTTGCCTTGAATGTCCGAGGTGGTAGGGCTTCCTGAATCTAAGGTCCTTTTGTCAACCACATCATCTGTAACTACAGCATATTTGTCATTCACACACCATGACTAATATACCTGGATATCAAACCATGTACAAAGGCAACTAGATGGTCTGGATTTGGAGTAGTTCTATTTTTAAAAATGGATCATTAATCTCACTACTATCCATTTCCATCAAAGAGAGAAGTACTTTATCCCAAAGTCCCCATTGCCATGCGTCATTTCTGATATAATCACAGTGATTCCAGAAATGAAAAGTATCAGAAGATGCACAGGCATTTTCAGATTTTATAGTGTGTGGAAACTATGTCACACTACCCCCACCCTCATTCATGCACTCAGAAAATACTAAGCACCTGTTAAATTCACACAGAGCACTGGGGACTTGGGTTCTAGTTCAGGCTCATCTACCATCTATGTGACTATGGATAAATCATCTCATCACTCTGAAACTCAACTTCCTGACTTCTGTAAAATGAGGGGGCTGGCCCAGAGGATCTCTGGCCTCTAACAATCTATGACTTTATGATTGATTCTATCATTCAGTCAGTAGACATTCCATAAATATATGCTGACTGATCTGTCTGGAATAGTGTAGGGGCTGACCTACCTGGAAACAGGGAGATAAATGGTATAATCCCTCAATCTCCTGCTCCCTTTCTACAACCCTCCCACATCCAACCCTCCAAAAGAAATAATAAATCTAGAAAGAAAATGCTTTGTATTCCTATGCAGCCTGGTATCCAGGGACTTCAAATAATCTTCACAAACATTAATTAGATTTTCTCCATGTCTCTATGAAATATGATCATCTTCTCTTCTCCATTTTTGAAATGGATGAACTAAGATCTAAAAAAAAGAAGTAAAATCCCTTGCTTACTATGGATGGATAGATAGTGAAGGAAAGAAGAGAGCCCACATCTTTCTGCAACCATGTAATTACTCAGTTGCCCATGTATCTTAAGAACTAGTGATTAAAAAAAAAAAAACTGGTTCCCCACCCTATACCCTAAAGCACTTGGCTCATTTTTTGAATACTTTTGGAGCAGTAGTCATAGACCTCAATAATTCCAGTATCTCTTTGTGACTGTGCAGTTGTGTTTGCCCCACTTGACAATCTCCCAAGCAAATGGTTGGGGGTAAGAAGAAAGAGAGGTATTATTTGACTCATTGCTACCTTCTCTCACCATCTTCAAGAGTCTGGAGCATGAGAGTAATGGAAAGGTTAAAAAAAGAGAGAACAACCACCACTACCATTACTTCCTTTTATCTCTACTCTGTGAAGTAGTCTCAGGAGGCAGTCACTTGCCCAAGGTCACAGTTGCTGAGTGATGGAGCCAGGAAAATAGCCTTGTTTTCTGGAATCCCATCCAAATTTTCTCTTCACTAGATTCCTCTGTCTCAGTAGAATGCAACGATCTGTGATGGTATCATGGATCAAAAAATTTCTAAAGTCTATACTTTATTCAGGATCCTGTGTCTGGGGCTAGTAATTCTTGAAATGGAGGATATGTGAGATATGAGGTGGGCAGTCCTGCTCTAGAGATCAGATGAAAGTCACAGCTTTCCATTCCCAGGACTGAGCCCTTCAAAAGAAGCCTTTTGGAGAGGCTTCTTGGCAATGGCATTCTTAGCACTGGAGTTTTTCTACCTTATCACCAGGTAATCACACAATGTCACAGTTGATTGCAATAACATCCTCCCTTCTCTCTGTTGTCCATTAAGCTAATCAGAAGTAACTAAAGATCTTTATTCAATGACAATTCCTAGAGTATTTGCTGATGTTTATGATTTAAGCAAAAAAGAACAAAATCTAATATACTTTGTTTTTTCCCATGCCTTTCCAACCTGTCCTCCTGACTTGGCTGGTATCTCTGTTCTCCTGAACACTTTGTGCTGATCACAGCATTAAATGGCATCCTCAAAGAGGCCTTTTCTCTGAAACATAAGGACAAAGCACTTCTGGGGTCAGAGCTCTCTGTCAGTGGCCATTCTAAAATGCTTGGTAGTGATAAATTAAAATGCCCAGGTTCTTCTTAAACACCAAATTATTTTTTTCATAGTGGTAAGAAGTTCAGCTTGCAACAATAGAGAATATTTTTGATGGAACAAAAACAGTTCATTTCAGTGTAGTAATCATTTACAAAGCACTCTAGCCCCAAAGAGACATCCAATTAAGATCTAAGAGGTATTCATTGCCCTTGTGGAGCTTACCATCAAATAGGAGATATTTTTCAAATCTCCAGTTCACATTAGTAATATTCTTCAGCTTATTGCCATCATTTTGAAAACTAGATAAAGAAATTTTATGGATAACAAAATTTCCATTATTCAAGAGTTCATTACTTAATTGGTCAATTATCTAGGACTCCTTTGACTTATAACCTCTTTGGGCTTCCCACTTTCTGACCTTTTTCTGCATCATTAAGAGTTCAAAGTCACTTCACTATACTCATATTTAAATGGTTCCATCCCACCCACCTTCCCTCCCTCTATCTATCCACTGAACATTAATTGAGCACCTGCCATGAGAAACACAGAATAAAAAATTTAATAGGATACAAAAGTAATTCTGGATAAAATTATGAAATAAGGCTTTTTTTCTCCTGTATCCTACCATATCCTTACCAAAGCTTTGGTCTTCTTTTATACTGTTTCCCTCCAGACACTTTCCACAACAATTCCTCACCCACCCAATTCTAGCCACGTGCCAATGTTACTCCCAAAGCCCTGGACTTTTTTTCTCTCCTCCATTAAGGAAACATTTTTGGTATTTCATTATCTTAAAGTTAGTCCAGAAGATCAATCAGTTTGGAAATAAATCGATTCATGTTGTTGTTATTCAGTTGCTTTCAATCATGGCCAATTCTTGATGGTCCATTTCAAGTTTTCTTGGCAAAGATACTGGAGTGGTTTGTCATCTCCTTCTCCAAGAAGATAACTCCAGGAGATAACTGAGCCAAACAAGGTTAAATGACTTTCCCAGGATCACACAGTGTCTGAGGTTGGATTTGAACTCAGGAAGATGAGGCTTCCTGATTCCAGGTCCATCACTCTTACCCACTGCACTACCTAGCTGCCCCTAAGGTAATTGGTATTGATTCATTTTAACGTGCTTATAGTTCATTAGCTTGATGAATTACAGAATCAAGAAGCCAGAAGAGACCTCAAAGACCAACTAGAGATATCTGTACCCACAAAAAGTCTTTGCAAAAAATTCTTAGAAATAGTTTCTTAGCCTTTACTGGAAAGACCTCCGATGATTGGAAACTTCCTACCTTCTAAGACAAATCATTTCTCTTTTGGATAGTATAAATATTTAATAAATTTTATTTACCTTAAACCAAAACATGCCTCTGTGATTTCTAACCCTTTCCTCCTAATTCTACATTTTGGAATCAGAAATAATAAGCACAAGCCCTCTTCCCTAAAACAGTCTTCCAAATACTTGAAGACAATTGTTGAACTCTTTTTAAATTTTCTCTCTAAGCTAAACATCCACAATTCCGTTAAATGATTGTTTTCTGGCATTACCTTACTATCCAGATCATCCTCTTTTGGAAGCCCTCCATATGTGTTAAAATATGATGTCCAGAACAAAAACATAATACTTAAGATATGTGCTGGCTCTATCTAGGTCCAGCTCTCTATCCATTGTGTAACTTAGCTGCCTTAGAGTGAAATAAAGCACAACTATTCTATCCCTTATTCAGAACATTATAACTATCTTAATGTAAACTAGCATAACAGTAACTTTTTTGGCTACTATGTCATACTGTTGAATAATATTGGATTTTAGTCTATCATCTTCCACCACCATTGCCCATCTTTTTCACAGGAAGCACTGTCTAGACACACTAAGTCTATCCTAAATTTGTGATTTAGATTTTTTTTACCCAAATGTAGAATTTACATTTATCTTTATTAAATTCTTTCTTATCTTATTCCTAAAAATGTAGATGTATTTATATGCATATATATGCAAATATCACATATACCTATGTATATGTTGCATGTATACATTACGTGGCAGCTAGGTGGTGGAGTGGATAGAGTATCAGGCCTGATTCATTTTTGTGAGTTCAAATTTGACCTCAGATGCTTCCTAGCTGTGTGACCCTGAGCAACTCACTTCACTCTGTTTTCCTCAGTTTCCTCAATTGTAAAATGAGCTAGAGAAGGAAATATCAAATCACTCTGATATTTTTGCCATGAAAACCCCAAGTAGAGTCATAAACAGGACACAACTGAAATTACTGAATAGCAACAACAAATACATTTCTGTCTCAGGAATAAGTGTGTGTTTATGTTCGTACACAAATTGAATTGTGTGTGTGTGTGTTGTTCCAGACTTGTGGTTTCACTAATATAATAAATTCCATATAAGAAAACTTCCTCTACCAGTGTAGATAATGACAGTTATAAAACTTAATCTTCAAGGATTTACTAAAGTATTGAAAAGGTTAAATGACTTACCCAGGGTCACATAGCAGGTGTGTGCCAGAAAAAGAACTTGGATTCAGGCATTCCTGCTACTAAGGTTTACAGTCTTATCTATATGCCATTATACTTCTATATATTCCCTTCTGTAAAATTTCATCTTTCAGTCCCTGAAGGAAAGTTATAATTTTAATAAGTGACAATGCCAATAATAAGTGATAAGCTAAGATAATGAATCTGTAAATAGTACTAGGTTTTAAAAAATAATTTGTTGAGAAAAGAGGATGTTTTGGATCAGTAGAGAATTCCCAAAATAGCTTCCAAATTGTGCCTCTTGGGTACCCATATATTTTTCCTACACATGAGGTTTATCTGTGACCAGGAGTGAGGATGCGGAGCTTAAAATAACTGGATGCTATAAGATAATGAATAATGTGTAGATTTTAGTTAGTGCCTCACCTCATCTCCTTTAATTATATAGATAACTGAGAGTTAAGTGTATCCTATGTCTCTGGTGACATTGTTATTGTAGAGAAACTGAAGGAAACAATCTAAATGATATCCATATTTACAAAAATCCACTTGACTGTCAGATTGATTTATGTTAATAATAATAAATATTGTTGATTTTATCTTATTCAGATTCATATTAGATTTAGAAGGATATTTATCGTAATCTATGCTCTCTCCCCATCTCTGTCTATCTCTGTCTGTCTCTCTCTCCCTGTCCCTCTCCCTCTCTCTCTCTCTCTCTCTCTCTCTCTCTCTCTCTCTCTCTCTCTCTCTCTCTCTCTCTCTCTCTCTCTCTCTCTCTCTTTCTCACACACACACACACACACACAATTTTAAGGTGAGGAAACTGAGGTCCAGAGACTTATCCAGTTAAATGACAGAACCAGGAATAATACTCAATTCTCTTGAGAGAGTATCTCGGAGGAAGGAAGAGAAAAAACATTTTCTAGTACATGGATACTTTCTTACCTGAAATATTAAAAAACTGTCTGAATTAGCCTGTGCTAAGAGCCCACTTTGGGTAGAAATCCCCTATTTCTCCATTTGTTTGACCTTAGCTCACTAGACATTATTATTGTCTAGAATGAACAACACTATTAAGAGTTACCTTCACAATTGAGAAAATTTTCCTATTATGTTTTCCAGCCTATCCATGGGATCGGTCTAGTCTGAAATCCATGCCATTAGACCTAAGGCAGTTTGAAAAATTGGATGAGTATGCCTCCAAGGTAAGAGATCCACCATGTGCTGTGCTTGCTTCTGATCCTCAGATAGGAAGATCCTCTCAGGGCATAGTAGAACTAAAATCCAGCTTCACAGAGCTCCTCCAGAATACCGAAAACACACCAAGCTCATACAAATTTCTTCAAAGGTGGGCTGCATCCACATCTGTTGATGCCAACAGTTGCCAGCATCTCTTCCCTTCTATTCTTATGTATCCTTTCTGACTAAAATGAACTCTAATGAGCCTTATTCCAGAAAACATAGAGAGCAGCTAATCTTGGAGCTGGGATGAGTTAGTTCATCACTCTTTTTTACTTTTATTGTTCTTTGTGACCACCTTGACCACCCTTAGATTATGGACCCCTCTTGCAGAGACTTTCCTGCTACAACCATTCTTAGCTAATTTCCTCAGACCTGATCTCTTGTTGTGTAGAAATTCTGTTATCTATTAAATTATCCCAGTGAGCTATTTTTCTGATCCTGGAGCCTGTTGACCATCACTGATGTCAACCCTAACATTACAATTGCCCCTAACAACAAAACAACTTGGTTTCAATTATAAAACTCACAGGAGACTGGGGGAAGAAAAAGTAAGAGGAACAGTAATTATATTCTGAGAATGATAAGTAAAAGAAAAGAGAGACCACAAACTGAGGGTAAAAAAGTTCCACAAGAGGGGGTTATGGTCACATCAATGCTGGCCAATTCAGTTTTTGCCATGAATCATACTTAAGTATTGCATTGCTCTCTTCTAACCCCCATACCTCAATCAATAGCCAATTTTTTTCCCAAACTAAACAATATGGGGAAATAATAGTTCATCTTATTCCACAATTGTCCTGTTTCCAACCCAAACAGGTGAAGGTCAAGTCTAGTTTGGAAGAACTGGTGAAAGTCTTGCTCCAGGAGGCTCATACAGACCTGGAGAAAGTCAGAGCCATTTGGGTGTGGATTTGCCATCACATAGGTAGGTCACACAATATGGTATACAGTCAGCTCTGACTAGTGGTAATAATACAATTAATAAAATAATTATGACAACTAGCATTCTATAACTCTTTAAGGCTTGTCAAGCTCTATACATGTTATTTCCCTTTATCCTTTTAACTCTGTGAGGTAGGTGCTCTTATTTTTCTAATTTTGCAGATGAGGAAACTGAGAGTGAGGGAGTCAAATATCTTGCCCAGAGCCCAGATCTAGTATGTGTTTGAAGACAGATTTGAATGCTGGTCACCTTAACTCCAAGTCCAGATCTCTCACCCATTGAACCACTTTGTGGACTTCAATTTACTGTACAATCCATAGAATCCATAGCTTGTTACCTCTCTTCAGAAGAGAGACAGATTATAGGAGATAAATCTCAAATTGGTTCATTTTATTCCTTGTTGGTACCTTAAGTAAAGCATTTATATGGAAGAGATTAAATAGATCCCACCCCCTGGGCAACACCTATTCTTGGGCAATCTTCCCCAGTGGTGGGGGATTGAGACATCATGGAAGATTTGATTTTTGATTCTTAAACTGAAGCTGCAGGTCACATCATTAGACCCTTTCTTATATGAGCTCTGTTCTATCTCCAGACCATCATGGGAACCAATCATAGATATCCAGGGAAGACAAGACCATTACATAAGTTTTTTACTTTGTTTCCTTGAAATACAGCCCCCCACCACTAAAGGAGATGGGAAGGAAAATGTAGAAGGCCTCCGCCAAACCACTGCCAGCTTCTCAGAGCACTTCCTTGATTTCTTACATACCTCACTATAAAAGTTGAACTAGTCTAAGTGGGACAGCTAGATGGCACTGTGGATAAAATGACAGGTGTGAAGTCAAAAAGACTCACCCTCATGAGTTCGTCTGGCCTCAGACACTTACTTGCCTTAGTTTCTTTATCTGTAAAATGCCACACTCATTTGTTTCACTCTATCCAGTTCTAGCATTCTTCATATGATCCCAGTTAGCCATTTTCTTGGCAGAAGCAACTCAGAGTAGTGTTATTTATTTATACAATAACATTAATTATATTGAACATTTTTATTGACTTCAATATCATTGGTCTTTTTACTTAAACCAGGGATTAAGGATTCAAATGATGCCAAATAGTGTTATTTGGATTAGTAGGCTAATCCAAATAATGTTAAATAGAAATGGACTGCTCACCCGGTACAGGCACAAGGTTAAAACCCAAAATACTATCTACTTCCACAAACTCCTACTATCCTCCCCCATTCCCTTGCCCTACTTTTAGGCTATGATCTTCTCAAGAAAAGGATCTATTTTGCCATTCTTTGTATTCCCATCATTTATCAGTGTCTGGCATATAGTAGGTAATTAATAAGTGTTTACTGTCTGATGGCCAGATCAATCCAATGGGAGCTAGTTAACATATAATGCTAAAAGGTAGATATTATATCACGCCAGGAAGCAAAATCTCCTTTCTCCTATCCTCACATACAGAAATTCTCTCCCTCCTTCTCTCTTTCTCTTTCTTTCTTTCTTTCTTTCTTTCTTTCTTTCTTTCTTTCTCTCTCTCTCTCTCTCTCTCTCTCTCTCTCTTCTCTCTCTCTCTCTCTCTCTCTCTCTCTCTCTCTCTCTCTCTCTCTCTCTCTCTCTCTCTCTTTGTCTCTTTGTCCCTATCTATCTAGAAACATATAGATAGTGATATACAATATAGAGATAGGGACTGGAGCTGTGATTTGTTTTATATGTGTGTGTTTATTGTTTACACATACATAATACATATACACATATGTATAAATAAATACCCTTTATCAGTACCTGTCGGGTATTTCTCTGCAACTTAGAGTCTTAAGGAATTGGAGTTGTGTAGAGTGAATACTAATATATGAATTTATTCATGAATAATAGTAAAAAAAATAGCTGTTGTTTATTGTAATTTGTTATTTGCAAAATATAGTTTACAACTATTCTTTCATTTGAGGCTCACAAAAACCCATGAGGGAAGCTTTAAGAATGCTCATCTAGGAGATGAGATTAAGTGTTTTGCCCTAGTTAATCAGCACATATGTGTATGCACACACATATAAAGCATATGTGTGTACATATATAGACACACACATAAACATATATAGATACATACATGGTTGCAGTCATTCAAATATGCATGCATATAAATTCATACTTATTCGTGTTCTTGTGCATATATTTCACCTGTCACAGCAGACCTACTTCCCAGTAATTCCTTCTACACATCCCTTAATTGCAGTGTCTCCTGGAGGATAGACTTTGCCCTCATGATGAAAGCGTCACTTTTAAAAACAGATCACCAGGACCTCTGGTCTTGGCACAGGACCAGTGCTATAAGCCATTCATCCGATAAAAGCATTTCCTGGCACACTGAACTATGTTCCAAAGAGGCCCTGATCACTGAGATATTCCATTCAAGGGCAGATTTCTCTCTCCATTTGGAAATTATGAGGATTCAACTATTCAACTGCCCTCATGGCAGCGAGCGTAGAATGGTAGGAATCAATCTCTCGGTCTGGCGGTTAATGACAAAGCAGCAACACTTTGGTCCCCAGGCTTAAGCTTTCATAGCTTGATTTGCATTGCCTGGGAGTCTATTTTTCCTTTCCCTGACATGCTCTCAGAAACCTTCAGCTGAAGTCAGTGGGCACAGACCTCAGGAACCAAGGATAGTTCCTGTATGCAACGCCACCCATCCAGCCCAGAAAACCCTCCCTCTCCTTTTTTTTCAATCTAATAAATAGATATGTGAGTCTTATTACAGACTTTATCATCCACAGTAGGCCTGGCCTCTTGATAACTGTTCATAGGAACTGATTTTCTGGTTTGTTGTCAATGTTCAGTCAATTCAATCACATCTGACTCTTTGTGACCCCATTTGGGGTTTTCTTGGCAAAGATATTAGAGTGGTTTGCCATTTCCTTCTCCAGATCATTTTTTAGATAAGGAAATTGATGCAAACAGGGTTAAGTGACTTGCAGAGGGTCATACTAAGTGTCTTAGGCCACATGTGAACTTAGATCTTCCTGACTCCAGGCCCAGAAATCTATCAACAGCATCCTCTAGCTTCTCCTGGATGACCAGTTTCAAATTTTATATGCCTTGGGAGAGCAAGCAGATATAACAAATCTACAGCTTCTAAATTCTATTTTAACCTCCTTCCCCCTCCAAACTTTTAACAAAAGACTGTGCCAAATTGCCTTTACCTCTTTTATATCTGTCCCCATTCTGGTGAATGTGCTAATCAGTCTAGTGGCCTCCCAGATCCAAGTTCCTGTGGAAACCAATCCAAATGGAAACAGAAAGAAAAGGAGTTTATGAAATATATTTTAGGACTAGTACCCCATTTTCATTTTTTAATACAAAACTATTTATGAGCCATGATAATGATGATGAGGAGAAATCTTATGGATAGAGTCAGCATGACCTGCATTTAAGTCCCATTCCAGTTACAAACTGTCTTACAAGCACATCACTCACAGCTCTCAGTGTACCAGCTATCCCTCTAAGATTATAAAGTGCCTAGTAGATGATAATCTACATTGGAAGGAGGGGGGGGCTTTCATTAGGAGTTCCCTAAAGAAATCATACATTTGAGACCTAACCAATTATCAGTTTATCTGATAAAAACATTGTCTTTCTGTTCTGCCATTTTCCTTTTTGGGGAGGAACCTTCCTTCTATCTTCTTATGCTTTTTTCTCCACCTTTGTTCTTCCAGAGTACGATATTGTGGCTGCCCAAGAAAAGGACCGCCGGTCCTACAAACCCACTGACATTCTGCAGAGCCAGAAGAGTAACTGTGATGGGTACGCCGAGCTCTTTGAGAAAATGTGCAGGTAAGTGAAAAGCGAAGCAAAACCCAGGTCCCAGGAGAGGCCTCTGGAAGCTACTAACCCTATCCTCAGCTGCCTCTTGTAAATCATTGTCTGCATTGGTGCCAGGCTTGAAACTTTAGTTTGCAAACTCGGCTTTGGAATCTGAACGAGTCCTGGAAAGGTCAATTTCTATCTCTTTCTCTCTCTCTCTCTTTCTCTCTTTTTTTTCCTACCAGCATAATTTACTTTGTGCCATCTGCTGAGCTTCACATTGCATTAACATAATGGCAGATGAATACACAGAGATAATTTGGTTATAAAAGGCTTTTTTTCCCCCTCCTTCTCTGGGCCTCTATGGAGCTGAAGGTTAAAAGAATGGCAGGTCTGGGAATGAGAGAGCTGGTATATCTGCAGACAGCCAAGGCCTAGTATGAAAAGCTGTCCTCAGTTCTGGCCCACTGGCCCTCCTGGGGAAACAAAAGGTCTCCTACCTGGAAAGCTTTGGCAGTGGGGAAAGGTGAATAATTTAGAAATAGAGCTCTCTTCAAAGCCTCTTTGGTTTTGTTTTTAAAAGCCCTGGAAAGAGCCCTCTGCACCTTTGCCTGGAGTACAAACAAGGAAGGGGAAATAAATGAGGTGTCATATACCTCACCCCCCATGAGGTTGATTCAACCTGGTTAAAGTGAGCAAGAATCCATGCTTAGAATGGTAAATCTTGGTACTTTATTTATAATATAGGTTTGAAAGAAAACTGTTTCTAGCCAATGTGATCTAAATAAATCTAAGTGATTTAAATAAGTTTCTTACTAAGTAAAACTGTGGACCCCCACTTTTGCCACTATTGCTATTGCTGCAGTCTTTGGCAAGTCATTACCCTTCATTAGACCTCATTTGCTTCATCTGTAGGATGCGAGTGTTAACCCTCTAAGGCCCTCCCAATTGCCCCAAACCTCTCTCTATTATTTGTTGTTGTTGAGTTAAATTAATTGTATTGAACTGTGACCCCATTTGGCCTTTTCTTGGTAAAGACACTGGTGTGGTTTACCATTTCCTTTTCTGACTCATTTTACAGAGGAGGAAACTGAGACAATTAAGGTTAAGTGACTTGTCCAGGGTCACTATGTGATATAAAATTTTCCATACCACACTGATCTTTCTTGACTGTGAAATTACAAAGATTTTAATTCCTTTTCCACTTATTTGTCACTTATTACTGTCCTGGGTGGCTAGATGGTGCAGTGGATGGAGCACCAAGTCTGGAATCAGAAAGACTCCTTTTCCTGAATTCAAATCCAACCTCAGGTACTTATTAGCTCTGTGACCCTGGGCAAATGACTTTACTCTCTCTGCCCCGGTTTCCTTATCTGTATGAGCTGAAGAAGGAAATGGCAAACCACTCCAATATCTTTGCTAAGAAAACCCTAAATGGTGTCATAGGGAGTTGAAAACGACTGAACAACAACAACTCACTGTCTTGTGTTGTTATTTGACTGAGTTTATTAGTCTTAGCTCCTCATCTGGACTAGAAGCTCAAGAGCAGTATGTTATATTTGCCTTTTATCTTCCAAAGCACGTAGAAGTGGCTAACATGTAGTATCCACAAGTATTATTTGATGAGTAATTTTAAATACTACAGTATATTTCTGTTTATCCTCTCTACAGCCATGTCATCTTATTTGATCAAATAGTATGTACTGATCTGTTTTTTGTACTCCTCAGCCTGTGTTGCGTGCCATGTAACACAGTGTACCAGAACTGTGACTTTTCATTGAAGCTTGCTTATTTGAAAACACTGTTTTAATAAACAGTCTTAGAAGATAACCCTCCTTATCTAATATTGACTTTCTACCTTTCTATCCTAGATTATATCCTAGATTCTAGATATATTTGTTCTGGCTACTTAGGCCTTTTCTATAAGATTGCATAAAAACCAATAGAGATTAAATGCTTATCTCCCTAGTACTTTCATCTGCTGTTGATTACCCCTCACCAGCTAATAAAAAGGGGAATTTTTATCTTGGACTTTTTGACATATGGATTTAGAGAATGCTTCTGTTTGTCTTTAAGGTTCTAAGAGGATATACTTTGGAGCAGGGGGCTTTATATTTCCTAATTATATCTCTATAAACCTTTTTGACATATATATTGAAAGAATGCTTCTGGTTGTCTTTTAGAGTGCTAGAATGGACTTCCATAAGGACTTGGGGAGAGGACTTTAGAAATATATATACACATAGAGATACATATGTACACATCATGTAAGTACATATAGCCATGTGTATGTGAGTGTGTGTATATATAAAATCTCATATGATTTCTTAGAACTCATGAATGGCAGCCTTTAAGAATTTACGGAAAGGACCTCAAAGGTTTTGAGACTAGCTCCTACCTAGTGCCGGCTACCTTAGCAATTACATCAAGACTAATTTATTCAACATCTGTTTGAACATCCTTCTCCCTCCCTAAAGATGGGGCATTTGCTACCTTCCCAAGGCATATCAATCCATTGTTCAACAGTTTAATTGACTCAAAAGTTTTTCCCTTTGTCCAGCCAAAATCCTCTTCTCTACAACAGGCATCCTTCTCCTAATTCTATTCTGCAGAACCACACAGAACATGTATGATCTAACATCCATGTGAGAGTCCCTCACATACCTGAAGACTATGGGTGGTAATATTCCAATTTCTCACACCCAAATTCTCTCTTCTCCAAACTAATTTCCACATTTTAGACGACTCCAATTTGAACCTTAAACATTCTTTATGTGGTTTTCTTAATCAACCTGGCTCTTAAATACCTTGCATATTCTTATTGGGAATTTGGTTATATTTTGCTTAATAATTCTTCAGGGCTCAAAAAATAGATAACTATTCCAAAGGAATGGATAATTTTAACTTTCTTGCCTCTACTTGACCAACTATAGTAGCCTCCTATTGTCTCTATGGTTAAATATAAATCCCTCTCTTTAGCTTTTAAAGCCCCATCTCATCTTTCTAGCCTCATTGTATATTATTCCCCCTCCTGCTCTCTGTGATCCAGTCAATCGGGTTTTTACC